>NW_021941348.1:0-30797 GCF_902148845.1 Salarias fasciatus
GACTCTCCAGGAAGCAGGAGGTCTCAACAAGGAACCAGGAGAAGTCTACAGAGACAAGGAAGAGTCAGCAGGGGCAGAAAATAGTATGGAGGGAACAAGATAATTGAGCCAATGCAATAAGTACTCACAACAAACCAGGAGGAGACTGCAGGTTACATGGACCAGAGAGTTGGAACCAGCACATGTCAGAAGGGTGCAGCTGTGGTTCAGTGGGGAGAGCAGTCGTCCCACAATCCACAGGTTGTGGGATCGATTCCTGTGTCCTCCGGTCGGCAAGTCAAACTCTCCTTGGGTAAGACACTGAACCAGGTTGACTCTCCAGGAAGCAGGAGGTCTCAACAAGGAACCAGGAGAAGTCTACAGAGACAAGGAAGAGTCAGCAGGGGCAGAAAATAGTATGTAGGGAACAAGATGACTCAGCAAAATGCAATAAGAACTCAAAACAAACCAGGAGCAGACTGCAGGGACCACGATGGTTCAGCAGACAGCAGGAGGGCTCTACAGGGAACCGGGAAGAGACTGTAGGAAAAACGAAGGGTCAGCAGGGACAGAAAATAGAGTGCAGGGAACAAGATGACTCAGCAAAATGCAATAAGAACTCAAAACAAACCAGGAGCAGACTGCAGGGACCACGATGGTTCAGCAGACAGCAGGAGGGCTCTACAGGGAACCGGGAACAGACTGTAGGGAAAACGAAGAGTCAGCAGGGACAAAAAATAGAGTGCAGGGAACAAGATGACTCAGCAAAAAACGCAATAAGAACTCACAACAAACCAGGAGGAGACTGCAGGGACCACGATGGTTCAGCAGACACCACGAGGTCTCCACAGGGAACCGGGAAGACACTGCAAGGACAATGACGCGTCAGCAGGGACTGACAATAGAACGCAGGGAACAAGATGACTCACCAAAACGCAATAAGTACTCACAACAACCAGGAGCAGACTGCAGGGACCACGATGGTTCAGCAGACACCAGGAGGACTTTACAGGGAACCAGGAACAGACTGTAGGGACAAGGAAGAGTCAGCAGGAACAGAAAATAGAATACAGGGAACAAGATGATTCAGCAAAAACGCAATAAGTACTCACAACAAACCAGGAAGAGTCAGCCGGTTACAAGGAGCAGAGAGTTGGGACCAGCACATGTCAGAAGGGTGCAGCTGAGGTTCAGTGGGCAGAGCAGTCGTCCCACAATCCGGGGGTTGTGGGATCGATTCCTGAGTCCTCCTGTCTGCAAGTCAAACTCTCCTTGGGCAAGGCACTGAACCAGGTTGACTCTCCAGGAACCAGGAGGTCTCAACAAGGAACCAGGAGAAGTCTACAGAGACAAGGAAGAGTCAGCAGGGGCAGAAAATAGTATGGAGGGAACAAGATGACTCAGCAAAATGCAATAAGAACTCAAAACAAACCAGGAGCAGACTGCAGGGACCACGATGGTTCAGCAGACAGCAGGAGGGCTCTACAGGGAACCGGGAAGAGACTGCAGGAAAAACGAAGAGTCAGCAGGGACAGAAAATAGAGTGCAGGGAACAAGATGACTCAGCAAAATGCAATAAGAACTCAAAACAAACCAGGAGCAGACTGCAGGGACCACGATGGTTCAGCACACAGCAGGAGGGCTCTACAGGGAACCGGGAACAGACTGTAGGGAAAACGAAGAGTCAGCAGGGACAGAAAATAGAGTGCAGGGAACAAGATGACTCAGCAAAAAACGCAATAAGAACTCATAACAAACCAGGAGGAGACTGCAGGGACCACGATGGTTCAGCAGACACCACGAGGTCTCCACAGGGAACCGGGAAGACACTGCAAGGACAATGACGCGTCAGCAGGGACTGACAATAGAACGCAGGGAACAAGATGACTCACCAAAACGCAATAAGTACTCACACCAACCAGGAGCAGACTGCAGGGACCACGATGGTTCAGCAGACACCAGGAGGACTGTACAGGGAACCAGGAACAGACTGTAGGGACAAGGAAGAGTCAGCAGAAATAGAAAATAGAATACAGGGAACAAGATGATTCAGCAAAAACGCAATAAGTACTCACAACAAACCAGGAATAGTCAGCCGGTTACAAGGAGCAGAGAGTTGGGACCAGCACATGTCAGAAGGGTGCAGCTGAGGTTCAGTGGGCAGAGCAGTCGTCCCACAATCCGGGGGTTGTGGGATCGATTCCTGAGTCCTCCTGTCTGCAAGTCAAACTCTCCTTGGGCAAGGCACTGAACCAGGTTGACTCTCCAGGAAGCAGGAGGTCTCAACAAGGAACCAGGAGAAGTCTACAGAGACAAGGAAGAGTCAGCAGGGGCAGAAAATAGTATGGAGGGAACAAGATAATTGAGCCAATGCAATAAGTACTCACAACAAACCAGGAGGAGACTGCAGGTTACATGGACCAGAGAGTTGGAACCAGCACATGTCAGAAGGGTGCAGCTGTGGTTCAGTGGGGAGAGCAGTCGTCCCACAATCCACAGGTTGTGGGATCGATTCCTGTGTCCTCCGGTCGGAAAGTCAAACTCTCCTTGGGTAAGACACTGAACCAGGTTGACTCTCCAGGAAGCAGGAGGTCTCAACAAGGAACCAGGAGAAGTCTACAGAGACAAGGAAGAGTCAGCAGGGGCAGAAAATAGTATGTAGGGAACAAGATGACTCAGCAAAATGCAATAAGAACTCAAAACAAACCAGGAGCAGACTGCAGGGACCACGATGGTTCAGCAGACAGCAGGAGGGCTCTACAGGGAACCGGGAAGAGACTGTAGGAAAAACGAAGAGTCAGCAGGGACAGAAAATAGAGTGCAGGGAACAAGATGACTCAGCAAAATGCAATAAGAACTCAAAACAAACCAGGAGCAGACTGCAGGGACCACGATGGTTCAGCAGACAGCAGGAGGGCTCTACAGGGAACCGGGAACAGACTGTAGGGAAAACGAAGAGTCAGCAGGGACAGAAAATAGAGTGCAGGGAACAAGATGACTCAGCAACAAACGCAATAAGAACTCACAACAAACCAGGAGGAGACTGCAGGGACCACGATGGTTCAGCAGACACCACGAGGTCTCCACAGGGAACCGGGAAGACACTGCAAGGACAATGACGCGTCAGCAGGGACTGACAATAGAACGCAGGGAACAAGATGACTCACCAAAACGCAATAAGTACTCACAACAACCAGGAGCAGACTGCAGGGACCACGATGGTTCAGCAGACACCAGGAGGACTTTACAGGGAACCAGGAACAGACTGTAGGGACAAGGAAGAGTCAGCAGGAACAGAAAATAGAATACAGGGAACAAGATGATTCAGCAAAAACGCAATAAGTACTCACAACAAACCAGGAAGAGTCAGCCGGTTACAAGGAGCAGAGAGTTGGGACCAGCCCATGTCAGAAGGGTGCAGCTGAGGTTCAGTGGGCAGAGCAGTCGTCCCACAATCCGGGGGTTGTGGGATCGATTCCTGAGTCCTCCTGTCTGCAAGTCAAACTCTCCTTGGGCAAGGCACTGAACCAGGTTGACTCTCCAGGAACCAGGAGGTCTCAACAAGGAACCAGGAGAAGTCTACAGAGACAAGGAAGAGTCAGCAGGGGCAGAAAATAGTATGGAGGGAACAAGATAATTGAGCCAACGCAATAAGTACTCACAACAAACCAGGACGAGACTGCAGGTTACATGGACCAGAGAGTTGGAACCAGCACATGTCAGAAGGGTGCAGCTGTGGTTCAGTGGGGAGAGCAGTCGTCCCACAATCCACAGGTTGTGGGATCGATTCCTGTGTCCTCCGGTCGGCAAGTCAAACTCTCCTTGGGTAAGACACTGAACCAGGTTGACTCTCCAGGAAGCAGGAGGTCTCAACAAGGAACCAGGAGAAGTCTACAGAGACAAGGAAGAGTCAGCAGGGGCAGAAAATAGTATGTAGGGAACAAGATGACTCAGCAAAATGCAATAAGAACTCAAAACAAACCAGGAGCAGACTGCAGGGACCACGATGGTTCAGCAGACAGCAGGAGGGCTCTACAGGGAACCGGGAAGAGACTGCAGGAAAAACGAAGAGTCAGCAGGGACAGAAAATAGAGTGCAGGGAACAAGATGACTCAGCAAAATGCAATAAGAACTCAAAACAAACCAGGAGCAGACTGCAGGGACCACGATGGTTCAGCAGACAGCAGGAGGGCTCTACAGGGAACCGGGAACAGACTGTAGGGAAAACGAAGAGTCAGCAGGGACAGAAAATAGAGTGCAGGGAACAAGATGACTCAGCAAAAAACGCAATAAGAACTCATAACAAACCAGGAGGAGACTGCAGGGACCACGATGGTTCAGCAGACACCACGAGGTCTCCACAGGGAACCGGGAAGACACTGCAAGGACAATGACGCGTCAGCAGGGACTGACAATAGAACGCAGGGAACAAGATGACTCACCAAAACGCAATAAGTACTCACACCAACCAGGAGCAGACTGCAGGGACCACGATGGTTCAGCAGACACCAGGAGGACTGTACAGGGAACCAGGAACAGACTGTAGGGACAAGGAAGAGTCAGCAGAAATAGAAAATAGAATACAGGGAACAAGATGATTCAGCAAAAACGCAATAAGTACTCACAACAAACCAGGAATAGTCAGCCGGTTACAAGGAGCAGAGAGTTGGGACCAGCACATGTCAGAAGGGTGCAGCTGAGGTTCAGTGGGCAGAGCAGTCGTCCCACAATCCGGGGGTTGTGGGATCGATTCCTGAGTCCTCCTGTCTGCAAGTCAAACTCTCCTTGGGCAAGGCACTGAACCAGGTTGACTCTCCAGGAAGCAGGAGGTCTCAACAAGGAACCAGGAGAAGTCTACAGAGACAAGGAAGAGTCAGCAGGGGCAGAAAATAGTATGGAGGGAACAAGATAATTGAGCCAATGCAATAAGTACTCACAACAAACCAGGATGAGACTGCAGGTTACATGGACCAGAGAGTTGGAACCAGCACATGTCAGAAGGGTGCAGCTGTGGTTCAGTGGGGAGAGCAGTCGTCCCACAATCCACAGGTTGTGGGATCGATTCCTGTGTCCTCCGGTCGGCAAGTCAAACTCTCCTTGGGTAAGACACTGAACCAGGTTGACTCTCCAGGAAGCAGGAGGTCTCAACAAGGAACCAGGAGAAGTCTACAGAGACAAGGAAGAGTCAGCAGGGGCAGACAATGTATGTAGGGAACAAGATGACTCAGCAAAATGCAATAAGAACTCAAAACAAACCAGGAGCAGACTGCAGGGACCACGATGGTTCAGCAGACAGCAGGAGGGCTCTACAGGGAACCGGGAAGAGACTGTAGGGAAAACGAAGAGTCAGCAGGGACAGAAAATAGAGTGCAGGGAACAAGATGACTCAGCAAAATGCAATAAGAACTCAAAACAAACCAGGAGCAGACTGCAGGGACCACGATGGTTCAGCAGACAGCAGGAGGGCTCTACAGGGAACCGGGAAGAGACTGTAGGGAAAACGAAGAGTCAGCAGGGACAGAAAATAGAGTGCAGGGAACAAGATGACTCAGCAAAATGCAATAAGAACTCAAAACAAACCAGGAGCAGACTGCAGGGACCACGATGGTTCAGCAGACAGCAGGAGGGCTCTACAGGCAACCGGGAACAGACTGTAGGGAAAACGAAGAGTCAGCAGGGGCAGAAAATAGAGTGCAGGGAACAAGATGACTCAGCAAAATGCAATAAGAACTCAAAACAAACCAGGAGCAGACTGCAGGGACCACGATGGTTCAGCAGACAGCAGGAGGGCTCCACAGGGAACCGGGAAGACACTGTAGGGAAAACGAAGAGTCAGCAGGGACAGAAAATAGAGTGCAGGGAACAAGATGACTCAGCAAAAAACGCAATAAGAACTCAAAACAAACCAGGAGGAGACTGCAGGGACCACGATGGTTCAGCAGACACCACGAGGTCTCCACAGGGAACCGGGAAGAGACTGCAAGGACAATGACGCGTCAGCAGGGACTGACAATAGAACGCAGGGAACAAGATGACTCACCAAAACGCAATAAGTACTCACAACAACCAGGAGCAGACTGCAGGGACCACGATGGTTCAGCAGACACCAGGAGGACTGTACAGGGAACCAGGAACAGACTGTAGGGACAAGGAAGAGTCAGCAGGAACAGAAAATAGAATACAGGGAACAAGATGATTCAGCAAAAACGCAAAAAGTACTCACAACAAACCAGGAAGAGTCAGCCGGTTACAAGGAGCAGAGAGTTGGGACCAGCACATGTCAGAAGGGTGCAGCTGAGGTTCAGTGGGCAGAGCAGTCGTCCCACAATCCGGGGGTTGTGGGATCGATTCCTGAGTCCTCCTGTCTGCAAGTCAAACTCTCCTTGGGCAAGGCACTGAACCAGGTTGACTCTCCAGGAACCAGGAGGTCTCAACAAGGAACCAGGAGAAGTCTACAGAGACAAGGAAGAGTCAGCAGGGGCAGAAAATAGTATGGAGGGAACAAGATGACTCAGCAAAATGCAATAAGAACTCAAAACAAACCAGGAGCAGACTGCAGGGACCACGATGGTTCAGCAGACAGCAGGAGGGCTCTACAGGGAACCGGGAAGAGACTGCAGGAAAAACGAAGAGTCAGCAGGGACAGAAAATAGAGTGCAGGGAACAAGATGACTCAGCAAAATGCAATAAGAACTCAAAACAAACCAGGAGCAGACTGCAGGGACCACGATGGTTCAGCACACAGCAGGAGGGCTCTACAGGGAACCGGGAACAGACTGTAGGGAAAACGAAGAGTCAGCAGGGACAGAAAATAGAGTGCAGGGAACAAGATGACTCAGCAAAAAACGCAATAAGAACTCATAACAAACCAGGAGGAGACTGCAGGGACCACGATGGTTCAGCAGACACCACGAGGTCTCCACAGGGAACCGGGAAGACACTGCAAGGACAATGACGCGTCAGCAGGGACTGACAATAGAACGCAGGGAACAAGATGACTCACCAAAACGCAATAAGTACTCACACCAACCAGGAGCAGACTGCAGGGACCACGATGGTTCAGCAGACACCAGGAGGACTGTACAGGGAACCAGGAACAGACTGTAGGGACAAGGAAGAGTCAGCAGAAATAGAAAATAGAATACAGGGAACAAGATGATTCAGCAAAAACGCAATAAGTACTCACAACAAACCAGGAATAGTCAGCCGGTTACAAGGAGCAGAGAGTTGGGACCAACACATGTCAGAAGGGTGCAGCTGAGGTTCAGTGGGCAGAGCAGTCGTCCCACAATCCGGGGGTTGTGGGATCGATTCCTGAGTCCTCCTGTCTGCAAGTCAAACTCTCCTTGGGCAAGGCACTGAACCAGGTTGACTCTCCAGGAAGCAGGAGGTCTCAACAAGGAACCAGGAGAAGTCTACAGAGACAAGGAAGAGTCAGCAGGGGCAGAAAATAGTATGGAGGGAACAAGATAATTGAGCCAATGCAATAAGTACTCACAACAAACCAGGAGGAGACTGCAGGTTACATGGACCAGAGAGTTGGAACCAGCACATGTCAGAAGGGTGCAGCTGTGGTTCAGTGGGGAGAGCAGTCGTCCCACAATCCACAGGTTGTGGGATCGATTCCTGTGTCCTCCGGTCGGAAAGTCAAACTCTCCTTGGGTAAGACACTGAACCAGGTTGACTCTCCAGGAAGCAGGAGGTCTCAACAAGGAACCAGGAGAAGTCTACAGAGACAAGGAAGAGTCAGCAGGGGCAGAAAATAGTATGTAGGGAACAAGATGACTCAGCAAAATGCAATAAGAACTCAAAACAAACCAGTAGCAGACTGCAGGGACCACGATGGTTCAGCAGACAGCAGGAGGGCTCTACAGGGAACCGGGAAGAGACTGTAGGAAAAACGAAGAGTCAGCAGGGACAGAAAATAGAGTGCAGGGAACAAGATGACTCAGCAAAATGCAATAAGAACTCAAAACAAACCAGGAGCAGACTGCAGGGACCACGATGGTTCAGCAGACAGCAGGAGGGCTCTACAGGGAACCGGGAACAGACTGTAGGGAAAACGAAGAGTCAGCAGGGACAGAAAATAGAGTGCAGGGAACAAGATGACTCAGCAAAAAACGCAATAAGAACTCACAACAAACCAGGAGGAGACTGCAGGGACCACGATGGTTCAGCAGACACCACGAGGTCTCCACAGGGAACCGGGAAGACACTGCAAGGACAATGACGCGTCAGCAGGGACTGACAATAGAACGCAGGGAACAAGATGACTCACCAAAACGCAATAAGTACTCACAACAACCAGGAGCAGACTGCAGGGACCACGATGGTTCAGCAGACACCAGGAGGACTTTACAGGGAACCAGGAACAGACTGTAGGGACAAGGAAGAGTCAGCAGGAACAGAAAATAGAATACAGGGAACAAGATGATTCAGCAAAAACGCAATAAGTACTCACAACAAACCAGGAAGAGTCAGCCGGTTACAAGGAGCAGAGAGTTGGGACCAGCACATGTCAGAAGGGTGCAGCTGAGGTTCAGTGGGCAGAGCAGTCGTCCCACAATCCGGGGGTTGTGGGATCGATTCCTGAGTCCTCCTGTCTGCAAGTCAAACTCTCCTTGGGCAAGGCACTGAACCAGGTTGACTCTCCAGGAACCAGGAGGTCTCAACAAGGAACCAGGAGAAGTCTACAGAGACAAGGAAGAGTCAGCAGGGGCAGAAAATAGTATGGAGGGAACAAGATAATTGAGCCAACGCAATAAGTACTCACAACAAACCAGGACGAGACTGCAGGTTACATGGACCAGAGAGTTGGAACCAGCACATGTCAGAAGGGTGCAGCTGTGGTTCAGTGGGGAGAGCAGTCGTCCCACAATCCACAGGTTGTGGGATCGATTCCTGTGTCCTCCGGTCGGCAAGTCAAACTCTCCTTGGGTAAGACACTGAACCAGGTTGACTCTCCAGGAAGCAGGAGGTCTCAACAAGGAACCAGGAGAAGTCTACAGAGACAAGGAAGAGTCAGCAGGGGCAGAAAATAGTATGTAGGGAACAAGATGACTCAGCAAAATGCAATAAGAACTCAAAACAAACCAGGAGCAGACTGCAGGGACCACGATGGTTCAGCAGACAGCAGGAGGGCTCTACAGGGAACCGGGAAGAGACTGCAGGAAAAACGAAGAGTCAGCAGGGACAGAAAATAGAGTGCAGGGAACAAGATGACTCAGCAAAATGCAATAAGAACTCAAAACAAACCAGGAGCAGACTGCAGGGACCACGATGGTTCAGCAGACAGCAGGAGGGCTCTACAGGGAACCGGGAACAGACTGTAGGGAAAACGAAGAGTCAGCAGGGACAGAAAATAGAGTGCAGGGAACAAGATGACTCAGCAAAAAACGCAATAAGAACTCATAACAAACCAGGAGGAGACTGCAGGGACCACGATGGTTCAGCAGACACCACGAGGTCTCCACAGGGAACCGGGAAGACACTGCAAGGACAATGACGCGTCAGCAGGGACTGACAATAGAACGCAGGGAACAAGATGACTCACCAAAACGCAATAAGTACTCACACCAACCAGGAGCAGACTGCAGGGACCACGATGGTTCAGCAGACACCAGGAGGACTGTACAGGGAACCAGGAACAGACTGTAGGGACAAGGAAGAGTCAGCAGAAATAGAAAATAGAATACAGGGAACAAGATGATTCAGCAAAAACGCAATAAGTACTCACAACAAACCAGGAATAGTCAGCCGGTTACAAGGAGCAGAGAGTTGGGACCAGCACATGTCAGAAGGGTGCAGCTGAGGTTCAGTGGGCAGAGCAGTCGTCCCACAATCCGGGGGTTGTGGGATCGATTCCTGAGTCCTCCTGTCTGCAAGTCAAACTCTCCTTGGGCAAGGCACTGAACCAGGTTGACTCTCCAGGAAGCAGGAGGTCTCAACAAGGAACCAGGAGAAGTCTACAGAGACAAGGAAGAGTCAGCAGGGGCAGAAAATAGTATGGAGGGAACAAGATAATTGAGCCAATGCAATAAGTACTCACAACAAACCAGGATGAGACTGCAGGTTACATGGACCAGAGAGTTGGAACCAGCACATGTCAGAAGGGTGCAGCTGTGGTTCAGTGGGGAGAGCAGTCGTCCCACAATCCACAGGTTGTGGGATCGATTCCTGTGTCCTCCGGTCGGCAAGTCAAACTCTCCTTGGGTAAGACACTGAACCAGGTTGACTCTCCAGGAAGCAGGAGGTCTCAACAAGGAACCAGGAGAAGTCTACAGAGACAAGGAAGAGTCAGCAGGGGCAGACAATGTATGTAGGGAACAAGATGACTCAGCAAAATGCAATAAGAACTCAAAACAAACCAGGAGCAGACTGCAGGGACCACGATGGTTCAGCAGACAGCAGGAGGGCTCTACAGGGAACCGGGAAGAGACTGTAGGGAAAACGAAGAGTCAGCAGGGACAGAAAATAGAGTGCAGGGAACAAGATGACTCAGCAAAATGCAATAAGAACTCAAAACAAACCAGGAGCAGACTGCAGGGACCACGATGGTTCAGCAGACAGCAGGAGGGCTCTACAGGCAACCGGGAACAGACTGTAGGGAAAACGAAGAGTCAGCAGGGGCAGAAAATAGAGTGCAGGGAACAAGATGACTCAGCAAAATGCAATAAGAACTCAAAACAAACCAGGAGCAGACTGCAGGGACCACGATGGTTCAGCAGACAGCAGGAGGGCTCCACAGGGAACCGGGAAGACACTGTAGGGAAAACGAAGAGTCAGCAGGGACAGAAAATAGAGTGCAGGGAACAAGATGACTCAGCAAAAAACGCAATAAGAACTCAAAACAAACCAGGAGGAGACTGCAGGGACCACGATGGTTCAGCAGACACCACGAGGTCTCCACAGGGAACCGGGAAGAGACTGCAAGGACAATGACGCGTCAGCAGGGACTGACAATAGAACGCAGGGAACAAGATGACTCACCAAAACGCAATAAGTACTCACAACAACCAGGAGCAGACTGCAGGGACCACGATGGTTCAGCAGACACCAGGAGGACTGTACAGGGAACCAGGAACAGACTGTAGGGACAAGGAAGAGTCAGCAGGAACAGAAAATAGAATGCAGGGAACAAGATGATTCAGCAAAAACGCAATAAGTACTCACAACAAACCAGGAAGAGTCAGCCGGTTACAAGGAGCAGAGAGTTGGGACCAGCACATGTCAGAAGGGTGCAGCTGAGGTTCAGTGGGCAGAGCAGTCGTCCCACAATCCGGGGGTTGTGGGATCGATTCCTGAGTCCTCCTGTCTGCAAGTCAAACTCTCCTTGGGCAAGGCACTGAACCAGGTTGACTCTCCAGGAAGCAGGAGGTCTCAACAAGGAACCAGGAGAAGTCTACAGAGACAAGGAAGAGTCAGCAGGGGCAGAAAATAGTATGGAGGGAACAAGATAATTGAGCCAACGCAATAAGTACTCACAACAAACCAGGACGAGACTGCAGGTTACATGGACCAGAGAGTTGGAACCAGCACATGTCAGAAGGTTGCAGCTGTGGTTCAGTGGGGAGAGCAGTCGTCCCACAATCCACAGGTTGTGGGATCGATTCCTGAGTCCTCCTGTCTGCAAGTCAAACTCTCCTTGGGCAAGGCACTGAACCAGGTTGACTCTCCAGGAACCAGGAGGTCTCAACAAGGAACCAGGAGAAGTCTACAGAGACAAGGAAGAGTCAGCAGGGGCAGAAAATAGTATGCAGGGAACAAGATGACTCAGCAAAATGCAATAAGAACTCAAAACAAACCAGGAGCAGACTGCAGGGACCACGATGGTTCAGCAGACAGCAGGAGGGCTCTACAGGGAACCGGGAAGACACTGTAGGGAAAACGAAGAGTCAGCAGGGACAGAAAATAGAGTGCAGGGAACAAGATGACTCAGAAAATGCAATAAGAGCTCAAAACAAACCAGGAGCAGACTGCAGGGACCACGATGGTTCAGCAGACACCAGGAGGACTGTACAGGGAACCAGGAACAGACTGTAGGGACAAGGACGAGTCAGCAGGAACAGAAAATAGAATACAGGGAACAAGATGATTCAGCAAAAACGCAATAAGTACTCACAACAAACCAGGAAGAGTCAGCCGGTTACAAGGAGCAGAGAGTTGGGACCAGCACATGTCAGAAGGGTGCAGCTGTGGTTCAGTGGGGAGAGCAGTCGTCCCACAATCCACAGGTTGTGGGATCGATTCCTGCGTCCTCCGGTCGGCAAGTCAAACTCTCCTTGGGTAAGACACTGAACCAGGTTGACTCTCCAGGAAGCAGGAGGTCTCAACAAGGAACCAGGAGAAGTCTACAGAGACAAGGAAGAGTCAGCAGGGGCAGAAAATAGTATGTAGGGAACAAGATGACTCAGCAAAATGCAATAAGAACTCAAAACAAACCAGGAGCAGACTGCAGGGACCACGATGGTTCAGCAGACAGCAGGAGGGCTCTACAGGGAACCGGGAAGAGACTGTAGGGAAAACGAAGAGTCAGCAGGGAGTGACAATAGAACGCAGGGAACAAGATGACTCACCAAAACGCAATAAGTACTCACAACAACCAGGAGCAGACTGCAGGGACCACGATGGTTCAGCAGACAGCAGGAGGGCTCTACAGGGAACCGGGAAGAGACTGTAGGGAAAACGAAGAGTCAGCAGGGACAGAAAATAGAGTGCAGGGAACAAGATGACTCAGCAAAATGCAATAAGAACTCAAAACAAACCAGGAGCAGACTGCAGGGACCACGATGGTTCAGCAGACAGCAGGAGGGCTCTACAGGGAACCGGGAAGAGACTGTAGGGAAAACGAAGAGTCAGCAGGGACAGAAAATAGAGTGCAAGGAACAAGATGACTCAGCAAAAAACGCAATAAGAACTCACAACAAACCAGGAGGAGACTGCAGGGACCACGATGGTTCAGCAGACACCACGAGGTCTCCACAGGGAACCGGGAAGAGACTGCAAGGACAATGACGCGTCAGCAGGGACTGACAATAGAACGCAGGGAACAAGATGACTCACCAAAACGCAATAAGTACTCACAACAACCAGGAGCAGACTGCAGGGACCACGATGGTTCAGCAGACACCAGCAGGACTGTACAGGGAACCAGGAACAGACTGTAGGGACAAGGAAGAGTCAGCAGGAACAGAAAATAGAATACAGGGAACAAGATGATTCAGCAAAAACGCAAAAAGTACTCACAACAAACCAGGAAGAGTCAGCCGGTTACAAGGAGCAGAGAGTTGGGACCAGCACATGTCAGAAGGGTGCAGCTGAGGTTCAGTGGGCAGAGCAGTCGTCCCACAATCCGGGGGTTGTGGGATCGATTCCTGAGTCCTCCTGTCTGCAAGTCAAACTCTCCTTGGGCAAGGCACTGAACCAGGTTGACTCTCCAGGAAGCAGGAGGTCTCAACAAGGAACCAGGAGAAGTCTACAGAGACAAGGAAGAGTCAGCAGGGGCAGAAAATAGAGTGCAGGGAACAAGATGACTCAGCAAAATGCAATAAGAACTCAAAATTAAAGCCGCGAGCGGCGTCAAAAGGCCCTCGCCCGCTGCTTACCTGAGCCGCCCCGTTTCATTCTTTCATTGATGTTTGTCAAATTTGGCTCATTTCCATGGCAACAAGTAAATTTGATTTGATGGGAGATTTTTCACTTGGGCCCATTCGAATAACATGGGGAACTTTAGCCATCGCCACGGCAACACCGTTGGTATTACAATATGGTTACCATTTGCTTTTTTGATCGGGACAACATGAAGGAATTATCACACAAATTCCATTAATTTCTGATAAACTAATAATTTTACTCCCCATACAGATGTTATTTTGATTCTGCAGGGGGCGCTGTAATGCCGATTTTCAAAATTTAAATGTCTATGTGTCCAGGAAGGAAGGATTAATCAGTGTTTAAAATTAGGTTTGGATTGGAGTCATTATGTAGAAATGGCAGCCATTTATCACACTGGAAAAATGGCGAAATTTGACATCAACTTTGCGGCGTTGCCACGCGGAAACCGTGAACTGAAGATTTGTGAATTGGATAACTTTTAATTGTCTACTTGTGTAGATGGTGTCCACCAAATTTCAGCTCATTTGGAGAAGCGCACGATCAAAACGAACATTTTGTACGACGTCCTGGAAAACGCTGACTCAGCAATTTTGAAAATTCAATCCCAGCTTGCTGCTTTCCTGCTGTTTTGACGGCGGGGTCATAATAATATTTTTTGTTTGTCCCGACAAGACGCATGTGTATACCGAATTTTGTGGCTGTACGACAAAGTTTATTGCAGACCCCCTCCCATTGACGCAATGCATTTTGGGTTTTGCAGGTGGCGCTGTAGAGCCAATTTTTAAATGCCAATATTAAAATTCATATTAAAAAAAAATTTTCACCGGAACTGAATTTTGTGCAAAGTTTGGTGAGTTTTCGAGCATGTTTAGGGGGTCAAATTCCTATTTAAAGAGCAGAAGAAGAAGAAGAAGAAAGAAAGAAAGAAAGATTAAAGCCGCGAGCGGCGTCAAAAGGCCCTCGCCCGCCGCTTGACTGACCCGCCCCGCTTTATTCTTTCATTGATGTTTGTCAAATTTGGCACATTTCCATGGCAACAAGTAAAATTGATTTGATGGGAGATTTTTCACTTGGGCCCATTAGAATAACATGGGGAACTTCAGCCATCGCCACGGCAACACCGTTGATATTACAATATGGTTACCATTTGCTTTTTTGATCGGGGCGACATGACGGAATTATCCCCCAAATTTCATTCATTTCTGACAAACTAATAATTTAACTCCCCATACAGATTTTATTTTGATTCTGTAGGGGGCGCTGTAATGCCGATTTTCAAAATTTCACTGTCAATGTGTCCAGGAAGGAAGGATTAATCAGTGTTTAAAATTTGGTTTGGATTGGAGTCATTATGTAGAAATGGCAGCCATTTATCACACTGAAAAAATGGCGGAATTTGACATCAACTTTGCGGCGTTGCCACGCGGAAACCGTAGTCTGAAGATTTGTGAATTGGATAACTTTTAATTGTCTACTTGTGTAGATGGCGTCCACCAAATTTCAGCTCATTTGGAGAAGCGCGCGATCAAAACGAACATTTTGTACGACGTCCTGGAAAACGCTGACTCAGCAATTTTGAAAATTCAATCAAAGCTCGCTGCTTTCCTGCTGTTTTGAGGTCGGGGTCATAATAATATTTTTTGTTTGTCCCGACAACGCGCATGTGTATACCGAATTTTGTGGCTGTACGACAAAGTTTTTTGCAGACCCCATCCCATTGACGCAATGCATTTTGGGTTTTGCAGGTGGCGCTGTCCAGCCAATTTTTAAATCCCAATATTAAAATTCACATTAAAAAAAATTTTTCGCCGGAACTGAATTTTGTGCAAAATTTGGTGAGTTTTCGAGCATGTTCAGGGGGTCAAATTCCAGTTTAAAGAGCAGAAGAAGAAGAAGAAGAAGAAGAAGAAGAAGAAGAAAGAAAGAAAGAATATTAAAGCCGCGAGCGGCGTCAAAAGGCCCTCGCCCGCCGCTTACCTGACCCGCCCCGTTTTATTCTTTCATTGATGTTTGTCAAATTTGGCACATTTCCATGGCAACAAGTTAAAATTGATTTGATGGGAGATTTTTCACTTGGGCCCATTAGAATAACATGGGGAACTTCAGCCATCGCCACGGCAACACCGTTGATATTACAATATGGTTACCATTGGCTTTTTTGATCGGGATGACATGAAGGAATTATCCCCCAAATTCCATACATTTCTGATAAACTAATAATTTTACTCCCCATACATATTTTATTTTGATTCTGTAGGGGGCGCTGTAAAGCCGATTTTCAAAATTTCACTTGCAGTGTGTCCAGATAAGAAGGGTCAGTAAGTGTTTAAAATTTGGTTTGGATTGGAGTCATTATGTAGAAATGGCAGCCATTTATCACACTGAAAAAATGGCAAAATTTGACATCAACTTTGCGGCGTTGCCACGCGGAAACCGTTATCTGAAGATTTGTGAATTGGATAACTTTTAATTGTCTACTCGTGTAGATGGTGTCCACCAAATTTCAGCTCATTTGGAGAAGCGCGCGATCAAAACGAACATTTTGTACGACGTCCTGGAAAACGCTGACTCAGCAATTTTGAAAATTCAATCCCAGCTCGCTGCCTTCCTGCTGTTTTGACGGCGGGGTCATAATAATATTTTTTGTTTGTCCCGACAAGGCGCATGTGTATACCAAATTTTGTGGCTGTACGACAAAGTTTTTTGCGGACCCCATCCCATTGACGCAATGCATTTTGGGTTTTGTGGGTGGCGCTGTCCAGCCAATTTTTAAATCCCAATATTAAAATTCACATTAAAAAAAATTTTTCGCCGGAACTGAATTTTGTGCAAAATTTGGTGAGTTTTCGAGCATGTTCAGGGGGTCAAATTCCTGTTTAAAGAGCAGAAGAAGAAGAAGAAGAAGAAGAAAGAAAGAAAGAATAATATTTTTTGCAAAAACAATATGCTTTTTTTTTTTCTGCCGTTATTTCGCCCACATGTTATATATTTTCGGAAAGGTCTCGACAAGCCCGACGCGTCTGTGAGGTGTTTGAGAGTGTGAATGTCTGTGGTCGAGCGCTACGCGCTCGACAACTCATGTTTGTGTGTGAGAGTGTGTGTGTGTTTTTTGTATTTGTACACGTGTGTATGAGTGCATGTCAGGGTGTGTATGTCTGGACATGTTGGCCTATGTCTGAGGTCGAGCGCTGTGCGCTCGACTTGTCATTTTTGTACGTTTGAGCGTGTGAAAGGCCTGTGGTCGAGCGCTGCGCGCTCGAAAAATAGTGTGTGTGTGTGCATTTTTGTGTTTGTACACGCGTATGTGTGAGTGCGTGTCGGTGTGTGTGTGTCTGGACATGTTGAATGATGTCTGTGGTCGAGCGCTGCGCGCTCGACTTGTCATCGTTGTGTGTTTTGTGAGTGTGAAAGGCCTGAGGTCGAGCGCTGCGCGCTCGACTAGTCGTTGTCTGTGTTGCAGAAACAATAGGCCCTTCGCCCTTGGCAGGCCAGGGGCTCGGGCCTAAATATTTTTTGCAAAAACAATATGCTTTTTTTTTTTCTGCCATTATTTCGCCCACATGTTATATATTTTCGGAAAGGTCTCGACAAGCCCGACGCGTCTGTGAGGTGTTTGAGAGTGTGAATGCCTGTGGTCGAGCGCTACGCGCTCGACAATTCATGTTTGTGTGTGAGAGTGTGTGTGCGTTTTTTGTATTTGTACACGTGTGTATGAGTGCATTTTGGGGTGTGTGTGTCTGGACATGTTGGCCTATGTCTGAGGTCGAGCGCTGCGCGCTCGACTTGTCATTTTTGTACGTTTGAGCGTGTGAAAGGCCTGTGGTCGAGCGCTGCACGCTCGAAAATTCGTGTGTGTGTGTGCGTTTTTGTGTTTGTACACGCGTTTGTGTGAGTGCGTGTCGGTGTGTGTGTGACTGGACATGTTGAATGATGTCTGTGGTCGAGCGCTGCGCGCTCGACTTGTCATCGTTGTGTGTTTTGAGAGTGTGAAAGGCCTGAGGTCGAGCGCTGCGCGCTCGACTAGTCGTTGTCTGTGTTGCAGAAACAATAGGCCCTTCGCCCTTGGCAGGCCAGGGGCTCGGGCCTAATTAAAGCCGCGAGCGGCGTCAAAAGGCCCTCGCCCGCTGCTTCCCTGACCCGCCCCGCTTTATTCTTTCATTTATGTTTGTCAAATTTGGCACATTTCCATGGCAACAAGTAAAATTGATTTGATGGGAGATTTTTCACTTGGGCCCATTAGAATAACATGGGGAACTTCAGCCATCGCCACGGCAACACCGTTGAAATTACAACATGGTTACCATTTGCTTTTCTGATCGGGACCACATGAAGGAATTATCACCCAAGTTTCATTGATTTCTGACAAACTAATAATTTTACTCCCCATACAAATTTTATTTTGAATCCATAGGGGGCGCTGTAACGCCGATTTTAAAAATTTCTCTATCAAAGTTTCCTGATCCGAAGGGTCAATAAGTGTTTAAAATTTAGTTTGGATTGGAGTCATAATGTAGAAATGGCAGCCATTTATCACACTGAAAAAATGGCAAAATTTGACATCAACTTTGCGGCGTCGCCACGCGGAAACCGTAATCTGAAGATTTGTGAATTGGATAACTTTTAATTGTCTACTTGTGTAGATGGTGTCCACCAAATTTCGGCTCATTTGGAGAAGCGCGCGATCAAAACGAACATTTTGTACGACGTCCTGGAAAACGCTGACTCAGCAATTTTGAAAATTCAATCCCAGCTCGCAGCTTTCCTGCTGTTCTGAGGTCGGGGTCATAATAATATTTTTTGTTTGTCCCGACAACGCGCATGTGTATACCAAATTTTGTGGCTGTACGACAAAGTTTATTGCAGACCCCCTCCCATTGACGCAATGCATTTTGGGTTTTGCAGGTGGCGCTGTAGAGCCAATTTTTAAATCTCAAAATTGAAACACATATTAAAAAAAATTTTTCACCGGAACTGAATTTTGTGCAAAGTTTGGTGAGTTTTCGAGCATGTTCAGGGGGTCAAATTCCAGTTTAAACAGCAGAAGAAGAAGAAGAAGAAGAAAGAATTAAAGCCGCGAGCGGCGTCAAAAGGCCCTCGCCCGCTGCTTACCTGACCCGCCCCGTTTCTTTCTTTCATTGATGTTTGTCAAATTTGGCACATTTCCATGGCAACAAGTAAATTTGATTTGATGGGAGATTTTTCACTTTGGCCCATTACAATAACATGGGGAACTTCAGCCATCGCCACGGCAACACCGTTGAAATTACAATATGGTTAACATTTGCTTTTTTGATCGGGACGACTGGAAGAATTTATCAACCAAATTCCATTCATTTCTGATAAACTAATAATTTTACTCCCCATACAGATATTATTTTGATTGTGTAGGGGGCGCTGTAACGCCGATTTCCAAAATTTCACTGTCAATGTGTCCAGATAAGAAGGGTCAATAAGTGTTTAAAATTTGGTTTGGATTGGAGTCATAATGTCGAAATGGCAGCCATTTATCACACTGAAAAAATGGCAAAATTTGACATCAACTTTGCGGCGTTGCCACGCGGAAACCGTTATCTGAAGATTTGTGAATTGGATAACTTTTAATTGTCTACTCGTGTAGATGGTGTCCACCAAATTTCAGCTCATTTGGAGAAGCGCGCGATCAAAACGAACATTTTGTACGACGCCCTGGAAAACGCTGACTCAGCATTTTTGAAAATTCAATCCCAGCTCGCTGCTTTCCTGCTGTTTTGATGACGGGGTCATAATAATATTTTTTGTTTGTCCCGACAACGCGCATGTGTATACCAAATTTTGTGGCTGTACGACAAAGTTTTTTGCGGACCCCATCCCATTGACGCAATGCATTTTGGGTTTTGCAGGTGGCGCTGTCCAGCCAATTTTTAAATCCCAATATTAAAATTCACATTAAAAAAAAATTTTCGCCGGAACTGAATTTTGTGCAAAATTTGGTGAGTTTTCGAGCATGTTCAGGGGGTCAAATTCCAGTTTAAAGAGCAGAAGAAGAAGAAGAAGAAAGAAAGAAAGAAAGAAAGAAAGAATATTAAAGCCGCGAGCGGCGTCAAAAGGCCCTCGCCCGCCGCTTACCTGACTCGCCCTGCTTTATTCTTTTACTGATGTTTGTCAAATTTGGCACATTTCCATGGCAACAAGTACATTTGATTTGATGGGAGATTTTTCACTTTGGCCCATTAGAATAACATGGGGAACTTCAGCCATCGCCACGGCAACACCGTTGATATTACAATATGGTTACCATTTGCTTTTTTGATCGGGACGACATGAAGAATTTATCAACCAAATTCCATTCATTTCTGATAAACTAATAATTTTACTCCCCATACAGATTTTATTTTGATTCTATAGGGGGCGCTGTAACGCCAATTTCCAAAATTTCACGGTCAATGTGTCCAGATAAGAAGGGTCAATAAGTGTTTAAGATTTGGTTTGGATTGAAGTCATTATGTCGAAATGGCAGCCATTTATCACACTGAAAAAATGGCAAAATTTGACATCAACTTTGCGGCGCTGCCACGCGGAAACCGTTATCTGAAGATTTGTGAATTGGATAACTTTTAATTGTCTACTCGTGTAGATGGTGTCCACCAAATTTCAGCTCATCTGGAGAAGCGCGCGATCAAAACGAACATTTTGTACGACGTCCTGGAAAACGCTGACTCAGCAATTTTGAAAATTCAATCCCAGCTCGCTGCTTTCCTGCTGTTTTGAGGTCGGGGTCATAATAATATTTTTTGTTTGTCCCGACAACGCGCATGTGTATACCAAATTTTGTGGCTGTACGACAAAGTTTTTTGCGGACCCCCTCCCATTGACACAATGCATTTTGGGTTTTGCAGGTGGCGCTGTAGGGCCACTTTTTAAATCCCAATATTGAAATTCATATTAAAAAAAATTTTTCGCCGGAACTGAATTTTGTGCAAAATTTGGTGAGTTTTCGAGCATGTTCAGGGGGTCAAATTCCAGTTTAAAGAGCAGAAGAAGAAGAAGAAAGAAAGAAAGAATAATAATATTTTTTGCAAAAACAATATGCGATTTTTTTTTCTGCCATTATTTCGCCCACATGTTATATATTTTCGGAAAGGTCTCAACAAGCCCGACGCGTCTGTGAGGTGTTTGAGAGTGTGAATGTCTGTGGTCGAGCGCTACGCGCTCGACAAGTCATGTTTGTGTGTGAGAGGGTGTGTGTGTTTTTTGTATTTGTACACGTGTGTATGAGTGCATGTCGGGGTGTGTGTGTCTGGACATGCTGGCCTATGTCTGAGGTCGAGCGCTGCGCGCTCGACTTGTCATTTTTGTACGTTTGAGTGTGTGAAAGGCCTGTGGTCGAGCGCTGCGCGCTCGAAAAGTCATGTGTGTGTGTGCGTTTTTGTGTTTGTGCACGTGTATGTGTGAGTGCGTGTGGGTGTGTGTGTGTCTGGACATGTTGAATGATGTCTGAGGTCGAGCGCTGCGCGCTCGACTTGTCATCGTTGTGTGTTTTGAGAGTGTGAAAGGCCTGAGGTCGAGCGCTGCGCGCTCGACTAGTCGTTGTCTGTGTTGCAGAAACAATAGGCCCTTCGCCCTTGGCAGGCCAGGGGCTCGGGCCTAAATATTTTTTGCAAAAACAATATGCAATTTTTTTTTCTGCCATTATTTCGCCCACATGTTATATATTTTCGGAAAGGTCTCGACAAGCCCGATGCGTCTGTGAGGTGTTTGAGAGTGTGAATGTCTGTGGTCGAGCGCTACGCGCTCGAGACTTCATGTTTGTGTGTGAGAGTGTGTGTGCGTTTTTTGTATTTGTACACGTGTGTATGAGTGCATGTCGGGGTGTGTGTGTCTGGACATGTTGACCGATGTCTGAGGTCGAGCGCTGCGCGCTCGACTTGTCATTTTTATACGTTTGAGTGTGTGAAAGGCCTGTGGTCGAGCGCTGCGCGCTCGAAAATTCGTGTGTGTGTGTGCGTTTTTGTGTTTGTACACGTGTATGTGTGAGTGCATGTCGGGGTGTGTGTGTCTGCACATGTTGTATGATGTCTGAGGTCGAGCGCTGCGCGCTCGACTTGTCATCATTGTGTGTTTTGAGAGTGTGAAAGGCCTGAGGTCGAGCGCTGCGCGCTCGACTAGTCGTTGTCTGTGTTGCAGAAACAATAGGCCCTTCGCCCTTGGCAGGCCAGGGGCTCGGGCCTAAAGATTAAAGCCGCGAGCGGCGTCAAAAGGCCCTCGCCCGCCGCTTACCTGACCCGCCCCGTTTTATTCTTTCATGGATGTTTGTCAAATTTGGCACATTTCCATGGCAACAAGTAAAATTGATTTGATGGGAGATTTTTCACTTGGGCCCATTAGAATAACATGGGGAACTTCAGCCATCGCCACGGCAACACCGTTGATATTACAATATGGTTACCGTTTGCTTTTTTGATCGGGACGACATGAAGGAATTATCACCCAAATTCCATTCATTTCTGACAAACTAATAATTTTACTCCCCATACAGATTTTATTTTGATTCTGTAGGGGGCGCTGTAACGTCGATTTTCAAAATTTCACTGTCAATGTGTCCAGATAAGAAGGGTCAATAAGTGTTTAAAATTTGGTTTGGATTGGAGTCATTATGTCGAAATGGCAGCCATTTATCACACTGAAAAAATGGCAAAATTTGACATCAAATTTGCGGCGTTGCCACGCGGAAACCGTGATCTGAAGATTTGTGAATTGGATAACTTTTAATTGTCTACTCGTGTAGATGGTGTCCACCAAATTTCAGCTCATCTGGAGAAGCGCGCGATCAAAACGAACATTTTGTACGACGCCCTGGAAAACGCTGACTCGGCATTTTTGAAAATTCAATCCCAGCTCGCTGCTTTCCTGCTGTTTTGAGGTTGGGGTCATAATAATATTTTTTGTTTGTCATGACAAGGTGCATGTGTATACCGAATTTTGTGGCTGTACGACAAAGTTTATTGCGGAACCCCTCCCATTGACGCAATGCATTTTGGGTTTTGCAGGTGGTGCTGTAGGGCCAATTTTTAAATGCCAATATTAAAATTCATATTAAAAAAAATTTTTCACCGGAACTGAATTTTGTGCAAAGTTTGGTGAGTTTTCGAGCATGTTCAGGGGGTCAAATTCCTATTTAAAGAGCAGAAGAAGAAGAAGAAGAAGAAAGAAAGAATAATATTTTTTGCAAAAACAATATGCTTTTTTTTTTTTCTGCCGTTATTTCGCCCACATGTTATATATTTTCGGAAAGGTCTCGACAAGCCCGACGCGTCTGTGAGGTGTTTGAGAGTGTGAATGGCTGTGTTCGAGCGCCACGCGCTCGACAACTCATGTTTGTGTGTGAGAGTGTGTGTGCGTTTTTTGTGTTTGTACACGTGTGTATGAGTGCATGTTGGGGTGTGTGTGTCTGGACATGTTGGCCGATGTCTGAGGTCGAGCGCTGCGCGCTCGACTTGTCATTTTTGTACGTTTGAGCGTGTGAAAGGCCTTGGTCGAGCGCCACGCGCTCGACAACTCATGTTTGTGTGTGAGAGTGTGTGTGCGTTTTTTGTGTTTGTACACGTGTGTATGAGTGCATGTTGGGGTGTGTGTGTCTGGACATGTTGGCCGATGTCTGAGGTCGAGCGCTGCGCGCTCGACTTGTCATTTTTGTACGTTTGAGCGTGTGAAAGGCCTTGGTCGAGCGCTGCGCGCTCGAAAATTCGTGTGTGTGTGTGCGTTTTTGTGTTTGTACACGTGTATGTGTGAGTGCGTGTCGGTGTGTGTGTGTCTGGACATGTTGAATGATGTCTGTGGTCGAGCGCTGCGCGCTCGACTTGTCATCCTTGTGTGTTTTGAGAGTGTGAAAGGCCTGAGGTCGAGCGCTGCGCGCTCGACGAGTCGTTGTCTGTGTTGCAGAAACAATAGGCCCTTCGCCCTTGGCAGGCCAGGGGCTCGGGCCTAATTAAAGCCGCGAGCGGCGTCAAAAGGCCCTCGCCCGCCGCTTACCTGACCCGCCCCGCTTTATTCTTTCATTGATGTTTGTCAAATTTGGCACATTTCCATGGAAACAAGTTAAAATTGATTTGATGGGAGATTTTTCACTTGGGCCCATTAGAATAACATGGGGAACTTCAGCCATCGCCACGGCAACACCGTTGATAATACAATATGGTTACCATTTGCTTTTTTGATCGGGACGACATGAAGGAATTATCACCCAAATTCCATTCATTTCTGATAAACTAATAATTTTACTCCCCATACAGATTTTATTTTGATTCTGTAGGGGGCGCTCTAACGCCGATTTCCAAAATTTCACTGTCAATGTGTCCAGATAAGAAGGGTCAATAAGTGTTTAAAATTTGGTTTGGATTGGAGTCATTATGTAGAAATGGCAGCCATTTATGACACTGAAAAAATGGCAAAATTTGACATCAACTTTGCGGCGTTGCCACGCGGAAACCGTTATCTGAAGATTTGTGAATTGGATAACTTTTTATTGTCTACTTGTGTAGATGGTGTCCACCAAATTTCAGCTCATTTGGAGAAGCGCGCGATCAAAACGAACATTTTGTACGACGTCCTGGAAAACACTGACTCGGCATTTTTGAAAATTCAATCCCAGCTCGCTGCTTTCCTGCTGTTTTGAGGTCGGGGTCATCATAATATTTTTTGTTTGTCCCGACAACGCGCATGTGTATACCAACTTTTGTGGCTGTACGACAAAGTTTTTTGCGGACTCCCTCCCATCGACGCAATGCATTTTGGGTTTTGCAGGTGGCGCTGTAGGGCCAATTTTTAAATCCCAATATTGAAATTCATATTAAAAAAAATTTTTCGCCGGAACTGAATTTTGTGCAAAGTTTGGTGAGTTTTCGAGCATGTTCAGGAGGTCAAATTCCTGTTTAAAGAGCAGAAGAAGAAGAAGAAGAAGAAAGAAAGAAAGAAAGAAAGAAAGAAAGAAAGAATATTAAAGCCGCGAGCGGCGTCAAAAGGCCCTCGCCAGCTGCTTACCTGACCCGCCCCGTTTTATTCTTTCATTGATGTTTGTCAAATGTGGCACATTTCCATGGCAACAAGTACATTTGATTTGATGAGAGATTTTTCACTTGGGCCCATTAGAATAACATGGGGAACTTAAGCCATCGCCACGGCAACACCGTTAAAATTACAACATGGTTACCATTTGCTTTTTTGATCGCAACCACATGAAGGAATTATCAGCCAAATTTCACTCATTTCTGACAAACTAATAATATGACTCCCTATACAGATTTCATTTTGATTCTGTAGGGGGCGCTGTAACGCCGAATCTGAAAATGTCATTGTCAATGTGTCCAGATTAGAAGGGTCAATAAGTGTTTAAGATTTGGTTGAGATTCGATGTGTTATGTACGAATGGCAGCCATTTGTCACCCTCAAAAAATGGCAAAATTTGACATCAACTTTGCGGCGTTGCCACGCGGAAGCCGTAATCTGAAGATTTGTGAATTGGATAACTTTTAATTGTCTACTCGTGTAGATGGTGTCCACCAAATTTCAGCTCATTTGGAGAAGCGCACGATCAAAACGAACATTTTGTACGACGTCCTGGAAAACGCTGACTCAGCAATTTTGAAAATTCAATCCCAGCTCGCTACTTTCCTGCTGTTTTGAGGTCGGGGTCATAATAATAGTTTTTGTTTGTCCCGACAACGTGCATGTGTATACCAAATTTTGTGGCTGTACGACAAAGTTTTTTGCGGACCCCCTCCCATCGACGCAATGCATTTTGGGTTTTGCAGGTGGCGCTGTAGAGCCAATTTTTAAATCCCAATATTGAAATTCATATTAAAAAAAATTTTTCGCCGGAACTGAATTTTGTGCAAAATTTGGTGAGTTTTCGAGCATGTTCAGGGGGTCAAATTCCAGTTTAAAGAGCAGAAGAAGAAGAAGAAGAAGAAGAAGAAGAAAGAAAGAAAGAATAATATTTTTTGCAAAAACAATATGCTTTTTTTTTTTCTGCCATTATTTCGCCCACATGTTATATATTTTCGGAAAGGTCTCGACAAGCCCGACGCGTCTGTGAGGTGTTTGAGAGTGTGAATGTCTGTGGTCGAGCGCTACGCGCTCGACAAGTCATGTTTGTGTGTGAGAGTGTGTGTGCGTTTTTTGTATTTCTACACGTGTGCATGAGTGCATGTCGGGGTGTGTGTGTCTGGACATGTTGGCCTATGTCTGTGGTCGAGCGCTGTGCGCTCGACTTGTCATTTTTGTACGTTTGAGTGTGTGAAAGGCCTGTGGTCGAGCGCTGCGCGCTCGAAAATTCGTGTGTGTGTGTGCGTTTTTGTGTTTGTACACGTGTACGTGTGAGTGCAAGTCGGTGTGTGTGTGTCTGGACATGTTGTATGAAGACTGTGGTCGAGCGCTGCGCGCTCGACTTGTCATCGTTGTGTGTTTTGAGAGTGTGAAATGCCTGAGGTCGAGCGCTGCGCGCTCGACGAGTCGTTCTCTGTGTTGCAGAAACAATAGGCCCTTCGCCCTTGGCAGGCCAGGGGCTCGGGCCTAAATATTTTTTGCAAAAACAATATGCTTTTTTTTTTTCTGCCGTTATTTCGCCCACATGTTATATATTTTCGGAAAGGTCTCGACAAGCCCGACGCGTCTGTGAGGTGTTTGAGAGTGTAAATGTCTGTGGTCGAGCGCTACGCGCTCGACAAGTCATGTGTGTGTGTGAGAGTGTGTGTGCGTTTTTTGTATTTGCACACATGTGTATGAGTGCATGTCGGGGTGTGTGTGTCTGGACATGTTGGCATACGTCTGAGGTCGAGCGCTGTGCGCTCGACTTGTCATTTTTGTACCTTTGAGCGTGTGAAAGGCCTTGGTCGAGCGCTGCGCGCTCGAAAATTCGTGTGTGTGTGTGCGTTTTTGTGTTTGTACACGCGTATGTGTGAGTGCGTGTCAGTGTGTGTGTGTCTGGACATGTTGAATGATGTCTGTGGTCGAGCGCTGCGCGCTCGACTTGTCATCGTTGTGTGTTTTGAGCGTGTGAAAGGCCTGAGGTCGAGCGCTGCGCGCTCGACTAGTCGTTGTCTGTGTTGCAGAAACAATAGGCCCTTCGCCCTTGGCAGGCCAGGGGCTCGGGCCTAATTAAAGCCGCGAGCGGCGTCAAAAGGCCCTCGCCCGCCGCTTACCTGCCCCGCCCCGTTTTATTCTTTCATTGATGTTTGTCAAATTTGGCTCATTTCCATGGCAACAAGTACATTTGATTTGATGGGAGATTTTTCACTTGGGCCCATTAGGATAACATGGGGAACTTCAGCCATCGCCACGGCAACACCGTTGATATTACAATATGGTTACCATTTGCTTTTTTGATCAGGACGACATGAAGGAATTATCAGCCAAATTCCATTCATTTCTGACAAACTAATAATTTTACTCCCCATACAGATTTTATTTTGATTCTGTAGGGGGCGCTGTAATGCCGATTTTCAAAATTTCACTGTCAATGTGTCCAGATAAGAAGGGTCATTAATTGTTTCGTATTTGGCTGAGATTGGATCTTTTATGTACGAATGGCAGCCATTTATGACACTGAAAAAATGGCAAAATTTGACATCAACTTTGCGGCGTTGCCACGCGGAAACCGTGGTCTGAAGATTTGTGAATTGGATAACTTTTAATTGTCTACTTGTGCAGATGGTGTCCACCAAATTTCAGCTCATTTGGAGAAGCGCGCGATCAAAACGAACATTTTGTACGACGCCCTGGAAAACGCTGACTCAGCAATTTTGAAAATTCAATCCCAGCTCGCTGCTTTTCTGCTGTTTTGAGGTCGGGGTCATAATAATATTTTTTGTTTGTCCCAACAAGGCGCATGTGTATACCGAATTTTGTGGCTGTACGACAAAGTTTATTGCGGACTCCCTGCCATTGACGCAATGCATTTTGGGTTTTGCAGGTGGCGCTGTAGAGCCAATTTTTAAATCCCAGTATTGAAATTCATATTAAAAAAAATTTTTCGCCGGAACTGAATTTTGTGCAAAGTTTGGTGAGTTTTTGAGCATGTTCAGGGGGTCAAATTCCAGTTTAAAGAGCAGAAGAAGAAGAAGAAGAAGAAAGAAAGAAAGAAAGAAAGAAAGAAAGAATAATATTTTTTGCAAAAACAATATGTTTTTTTTTTTTCTGCCGTTATTTCGCCCACAAGTTATATATTTTCGGAAAGGTCTCGACAAGCCCCACGCGTCTGTGAGGTGTTTGAGAGTGTAAATGTCTGTGGTCGAGCGCTACGCGCTCGACAAGTCATGTGTGTGTGTGAGAGTGTGTGTGCATTTTTTGTATTTGCACACATGTGTATGAGTGCATGTCGGGGTGTGTGTGTCTGGACATGTTGGCCTATGTCTGAGGTCGAGCGCTGCGTGCTCGACTTGTCATTTTTGTACCTTTGAGCGTGTGAAAGGCCTTGGTCGAGCGCTGCGCGCTCGAAAATTCGTGTGTGTGTGTGCGTTTTTGTGTTTGTACACGCGTATGTGTGAGTGCATGTCGGTGTGTGTGTGTCTGGACGTGTTGAATGATGTCTGAGGTCGAGCGCTGCGCGCTCGACTTGTCATCGTTGTGTGTTTTGAGAGTGTGAAAGGCCTGAGGTCGAGCGCTGCGCGCTCGACTAGTCGTTGTCTGTGTTGCAGAAACAATAGGCCCTTCGCCCTTGGCAGGCCAGGGGCTCGGGCCTAAATATTAAAGCCGCGAGCGGCGTCAAAAGGCCCTCGCCCGCCGCTTACCTGACTCGCCCTGCTTTATTCTTTTACTGATGTTTGTCAAATTTGGCACATTTCCATGGCAACAAGTACATTTGATTTGATGGGAGATTTTTCACTTTGGCCCATTAGAATAACATGGGGAACTTCAGCCATCGCCACGGCAACACCGTTGATATTACAATATGGTTACCATTTGCTTTTTTGATCGGGACGACATGAAGAATTTATCAACCAAATTCCATTCATTTCTGATAAACTAATAATTTTACTCCCCATACAGATTTTATTTGATTCTATAGGGGGCGCTGTAACGCCAATTTCCAAAATTTCACGGTCAATGTGTCCAGATAAGAAGGGTCAATAAGTGTTTAAGATTTGGTTTGGATTGAAGTCATTATGTCGAAATGGCAGCCATTTATCACACTGAAAAAATGGCAAAATTTGACATCAACTTTGCGGCGCTGCCACGCGGAAACCGTTATCTGAAGATTTGTGAATTGGATAACTTTTAATTGTCTACTCGTGTAGATGGTGTCCACCAAATTTCAGCTCATCTGGAGAAGCGCGCGATCAAAACGAACATTTTGTACGACGTCCTGGAAAACGCTGACTCAGCAATTTTGAAAATTCAATCCCAGCTCGCTGCTTTCCTGCTGTTTTGAGGTCAGGGTCATAATAATATTTTTTGTTTGTCCCGACAACGCGCATGTGTATACCAAATTTTGTGGCTGTACGACAAAGTTTTTTGCGGACCCCCTCCCATTGACACAATGCATTTTGGGTTTTGCAGGTGGCGCTGTAGGGCCACTTTTTAAATCCCAATATTGAAATTCATATTAAAAAAAATTTTTCGCCGGAACTGAATTTTGTGCAAAATTTGGTGAGTTTTCGAGCATGTTCAGGGGGTCAAATTCCAGTTTAAAGAGCAGAAGAAGAAGAAGAAAGAAAGAAAGATTAAAGCCGCGAGCGGCGTCAAAAGGCCCTCGCCCGCCGCTTACCTGACCCGCCCCGTTTTATTCTTTCATGGATGTTTGTCAAATTTGGCACATTTCCATGGCAACAAGTAAATTTCATTTGATGGGAGATTTTTCACTTGGGCCCATTAGAATAACATGGGGAACTTCAGCCATCGCCATGGCAACACCGTTGATAATACAATATGGTTACCATTTGCTTTTTTGATCGGGACGACATGACGGAATTATCACCCAAATTTCATTCATTTCTGATAAAGTAATTATTTTACTCCCCATACAGATTTTATTTTGATTCTGTAGGGGGCGCTGTAATGCCGATTTTCAAAATTTCACTGTCAATGTGTACAGATAAGCAGGGTCAATACGTGTTTAGTATTTGGCTGAGATTGCATCTGTTATGTACGAATGGCAGCCATTTATCACACTGAAAAAATGGCAAAATTTGACATCAACTTTGCGGCGTTGCCACGCGGAAACCGTGATCTGAAGATTTGTGAATTGGATAACTTTTAATTGTCTACTCGTGTAGATGGTGTCCACCAAATTTCAGCTCATTTGGACAAGCGCACGATCAAAACGAACATTTTGTACGACGTCCTGGAAAACGCTGACTCAGCAATTTTGAAAATTCAATCCCAGATAGCTGCTTTCCTGCTGTTTTGAAGGCGGGGTCATAATAATATTTTTTGTTTGTCCCGACAACGCGCATGTGTATACCAAATTTTGTGGCTGTACGACTTTTTTTTTTGCGGACCCCCTCCCATTGACGCAATGCATTTTGGGTTTTGCAGGTGGCGCTGTAGAGGCAATTTTTAAATCCCAATATTGAAACACATATTAAAAAAAATTTTTCACCGGAACTGAATTTTGTGCAAAATTTGGTGAGTTTTCAAGCATGTTTAGGGGGTCAAATTCCAGTTTAAAGAGCAGAAGAAGAAGAAGAAGAAGAAAGAAAGAAAGAAAGAAAGAAAGAAAGAATAATATAATATTTTTTGCAAAAACAATATGCTTTTTTTTTTTCTGCCATTATTTCGCCCACATGTTATATATTTTCGGAAAGGTCTCGACAAGCCCGACGCGTCTGTCAGGTGTTTGAGAGTGTGAATGCCTGAGGTCGAGCGCTACGCGCTCGACAATTCATGTTTGTGTGTGAGAGTGTGTGTGCGTTTTTTGTGTTTGTACACGTGTGTATGAGTGCATGTTGGTGTGTGTGTGTCTGGACATGTTGGCCTATGTCTGAGGTCGAGCGCTGTGCGCTCGACTTGTCATTTTTGTACGTTTGAGTGTGTGAAAGGCCTTAGTCGAGCGCTACGCGCTCGACAAATCGTGTGTGTGTGTGCGTTTTTGTGTTTGTGCACGTGTATGTGTGACTGCATGTCGGGGTGTCTGTGTCTGGACATGTTGTATGATGTCTGTGGTCGAGCGCTGCGCGCTCGACTTGTCATCGTTGTGTGATTTGAGAGTGTGAAAGGTATGAGGTCGAGCG
>NW_021941349.1:0-29663 GCF_902148845.1 Salarias fasciatus
CCGCCGTGTCCCACCGTGTCCCGTTGTGTCCCGCCAAGTCCCGCCGTGTTCCTCCCAAGTTCCGCCGCATCCCGCCGAGTTCCTCCGTGCTTCACGTTTCTCGCCGTGTCTAATCGTGTCCCGCCATGTTCCGCCAAGTTCCACCGTGTCCCCTCCGTGTCTCGTGCTTCCTGCCGTGTCTCATCGCGTCCCGCCCAGTTCCACCCTGTCCCGCCGCGTCCCTCCGTGTCCCACAGCCTGGTCTCTGTCCCCCCAGGAGGATGTCGGACGGCCTGTTCCTCAGGAAGTGCCGGGAGGTGGCTGAGGACTTCAAAGACATCAAGTTCACAGAGATGTACCTGGACACCGTCTGCCTCAACGTGAGTTCCCCGGCGCCGCCGCCGCCGCCCGCCAGCCCGGCTCCTGACTCCTCCCCCTCCCCCCTCCCTCCAGATGGTCCAGGACCCCTCGCAGTTCGACGTGCTCGTCATGCCAAACCTGTACGGAGACATCCTCAGGTCAGTGCCCCGCCCCCTCCCCTCCGCCCCGCCCCTGACTGCCCCGCCCCTGACTGCCCCGCCCCCTCCCCTCCGCCCCGCCCCCTGCCGCTCAGCCCCGCCCCCTGCCGCTCAGCCCCGCCCTCACCCGGCTGCTCTGTTGCAGCGACCTGTGCGCCGGGCTGATCGGAGGACTGGGAGTTACGCCCAGCGGCAACATCGGCGCCAACGGAGTGGCCATCTTTGAGTCGGTGTGTTTCACGTCCTGTGTGTGTGTGAGGGACGCGGAGCACAGCGGTGACGTGTGTGTGTGTGTGTGTGTGTGTGTGTGTGTGTGTGTGTGTGTGTGTGTGTGTGTGTGTGTGTGTGTGTGTGTGTGTGTGTGTGTGGCAGGTGCACGGCACGGCCCCGGACATCGCGGGTCAGGACCTGGCCAATCCCACGGCTCTGCTGCTGAGCGCCGTCATGATGCTGCGGCACATGGGTCTGCAGGAGACGGCCGGCCGCATCCAGACGGCCTGCTTCCACACCATCCGGGACCGCCAGGTGTGTGTGTGTGTGTGTGTGTGTGTGTGTGTGTGTGTGTGTGTGTGTGTGTGTGTGTGTGTGTGTGTGTGTGTGTGTGTGTGTGTGTGTGTGTGTTTTCATTGCCACCTGATGTTATTTATTAGGCGTGTTGTTTACGTTTCCAGCAGTCCGCTCTAGCTGTTCTGTCTTCAACATGTCCTCCACTCAGTCTCAGCCTGTCCCTGTGAAGACGCTCCTGTCTCCAGGGGACAGTACTGCTGGTTTGCGGTGTCCCTCATTCCACCGGCGTCAAAATGTTTTGTGACTGTTACATTAAAAAAGTCTGTTTTTCCAGGCAGTTTGTCATTTTAGTTGCATTTGAAGTAAAGAGGAAGCGTGTCTCGTCTCGTGTCTCATCTCATGTCTCATGTCTCCTCTCATGTCTCGTCTCATGTCTGGTGTCACATGTCTGGTGTCTCATCTCATGTCTCGTCTTGTGTCTCGTCTCGTGTTGTCTCATCTCGTGTCTCGTCTCATGTTGTGTCTCGTCTCGTGTCTCGTCTCGTTTCATCTCGTGTCTCGTGTGTCTCGTCTCGTGTCTCGTCTCGTGTTGTCTCGTCTTGTGTCTCATCTCATGTTGTCTCGTCTCATCTCATCTTGTGTCTCGTGTTGTGTCTCGTCTCGTGTCTCGTCTCGTGTCTCGTGTTGTCTCGTCTTGTCTCATCTCGTGTCTCGTCTCATGTTGTCTCGTCTCATCTCGTGTCTCGTCTCATGTTGTCTCGTCTCATCTCGTGTCTCGTCTCATGTTGTCTCGTCTCATCTCGTGTCTCGTGTCGTGTCTCGTCTCATGTTGTCTCGTCTCATCTCGTGTCTCGTCTCATGTTGTCTCATCTCGTCTCATCTCGTGTCTCGTGTTGTGTCTCGTCTCGTCTTGTCTCATCTTGTGTCTCGTGTTGTGACTCGTCTCGTGTCTCGGCTTTGTTCATGTCGTGTCTCACCTCGTGTTGTGTCTCGTCTCGTGTCTCCTCGTGTTGTTGTCTCGTCTCGTGTTGTGTCTCGTCTCATGTCTCGTGTTGTGTCTCGTCTCGTCTCGTGTTGTGTCTCGTGTCTCGTCTCGTGTTGTCTCATCTCGTGTTGTCTCATCTCGTGTCTCGTCTCGTGTTGTGTCTCGTCTCGTGTTGTCTCGTCTCGTGTTGTGTCTCGTCTCGTGTCTCGTCTCGTCTCGTGTCTCGTCTCGTGTCTCCTCTCGTCTCGTGTCTCATCTCATCTCGTGTCTCCTCTCGTCTCGTGTCCCGTCTCGTCTCATGTCTCGTCTCGTCCCGTCTCGTCTTGTCTCGTCTCGTGTCTCGTCCCGTCTCGTGTCTCGTCTCGTGTCTCGTCCCGTCTCGTCTCAGTCTCGTGTCTCGTCCCGTCTCGTGTCTCGTCTCGTCTGACTGTCTCATCCGTCCTCGTGTCATCCGCCATCGTGTTCTCGTCTTGTGTCTCGTCTCGTCTCGTGTCTCCGTCACCGTTCTCGTGTCCGCGTCTCGTGTCTCGTCTCGTGTATCGTCCCGTCTGGTGTCTCATCCCGTCTCGTGTCTCGCCTCGTGTCTCGTCTCGTGTCTCCTCTCGTCTCGTGTCTCGTCTCGTGTCTCGTCTCGTCTCGTGTCTCGTCCCGTCTCGTGTCTCGTCTCGTCTCGTGTCTCGTCCCGTCTCGTGTCTCGTCTCGTCTCGTGTCTCGTCCCGTCCCGTGTCTCGTCTCGTCTCGTGTCTCGTCTCGTCTCGTGTCTCGTCCCGTCCCGTGTCTCGTCTCGTCTCGTGTCTCGTCTCGTCTCGTGTCTCCTCTCGTCTCGTGTCTCGTCCCGTCTTGTGTCTCGTCCCGTCTTGTGTCTCGTCTAGTCTCGTGTCTCGTCCCGTCTCGTGTCTTGTCTCGTGTCTCGTCTCGTGTCTCGTCTCGTGTATCGTCCCGTCTGGTGTCTCATCCCGTCTCGTGTCTCGCCTCGTGTCTCGTCTCATGTCTCGTCTCGTCCAGTCTCGTCTTGTTCGGTCTCGTGTCTCGTCTCGTGTCTCGTCTCGTGTATCGTCCCGTCTGGTGTCTCATCCCGTCTCGTGTCTCGCCTCGTGTCTCGTCTCGTGTCTCATCCCGTCTCGTGTCTCGCCTCGTGTCCCGTCTCGTGTCTCGTCTCGTGTCTCGTCTCGTGTATCGTCCCGTCTGGTGTCTCATCCCGTCTCGTGTCTCGTCTCGTGTCTCGTCTCGTCTCGTGTCTCGTGTCTCGTGTCTCGTGTCTCGTCTCGTCTCGTGTCTCGTCCCGTCCCGTGTCTCGTCTCGTCTCGTGTCTCCTCTCGTCTCGTGTCTCGTCCCGTCTTGTGTCTCGTCTAGTCTCGTGTCTCGTCCCGTCTCGTGTCTTGTCTCGTGTCTCGTCTCGTGTCTCGTCTCGTGTATCGTCCCGTCTGGTGTCTCATCCCGTCTCGTGTCTCGCCTCGTGTCTCGTCTCGTGTCTCGTCTCGTCTCGTGTCTCGTCTCGTGTCTCCTCTCGTCTCGTGTCTCGTCTCGTCTCGTGTCTCGTCTCGTGTCTCCTCTCGTCTCGTGTCTCGTCTCGTCTCGTGTCTCGTGTCTCGTCTCGTCTCGTGTCTCTTCTCGTCTCGTGTCTCGTGTCTCGTCCCGTCTGGTGTCTCGTCTCGTGTCTCCTCTCGTCTCGTGTCTCGTGTCTCGTCTCGTCTCGTGTCTCGTCTCGTCTCGTCTCGTCTCGTCTCGTGTCTCGTCCCGTCTGGTGTCCCGTCCCGTGTCTCGTCTCGCCCTGCCGAGGGGAGCTGTGGCAGACCAGCAGTGCTTCTGTTCAGAGGAAGTTTTTTCTATAAATAACCCTGTAAACAACAACACACTAAACAAGTCAGTAAACAAGCCTGTAAACACACTGTAAACAACCTGGTTGACACACTAAACACCACCACAAACAAAAACGATGAAAACCAGGATCTTGGTTCTGTTCAATAGAACCGTTGCTGAGGAGTGTGTTTTTGTTACAGTGTGTTTACAGGTTTGTTTACAGTGAATTTTTTGCAGGGTTTTTTTTTTACAGTGTTTTTACAGGCTTGCTTACAGTGTGTTGTTGTTTACAGTGTGTTATTGTTTAGTGTGTTCATTTATTTGATATTGACAACGCACATTAATGAACATCTGCATTGTCAAACATTACCAGGAGTAAATATGCCGGATTACAGCACAAGGCGAACTTCCATCCGTAGTCTCTCAGCAGAAACAAGAAGAAACCGTCAGAGAAGAAAACATGTTGAAACAGAGTCCGTGATTCCAAGACGCCACACTGATGCAACATTCAATGTGTGACAGAATCATTGAATGTAAGAACATTTTTTCGGCTGCAAACGTTCTATACTGACGAATCTGCCTAAAATTTCTTAGATTAAACTTGACTGTGTTTGATAGGTTCTTGACATGTTTTTTAAAACTGAGTGTTGAGTCAATAGTCACACCAAGGACTTAAAGTCAGGAACAATTTCCAGTTCTTCGCCTCATAAAAACACACCAGACTGGGTAATGTTTAGAGACTGTTTGGAGAACATCATGCAGACCGTTTTTCACTATTGAGCAACAGGCAAGATTTAAAAAGCTGATTTGTGTGTTCCACAGCCCAGGTCAGGATGGAGGAACCTCTGCATGCGTGAAGACAGCTGCATCATCGGCAAACTTTAGAAAGTCCACTTCAGCACATGTATTCGGCAGATCATTTACGTTACGTTACGTCACTTATGATCACCAGCCGTTTACAGGCTTGCTTACAGTGTGTTGTTGTTTACAGTGTGTTGCTGTTTACAGTGTGTTGTTGTTTACAGTGTGTTTACATGGTTGTTTACAGGCTTGTTTACAGTGTGTTGTTTACAGTTCTACAGTTCCTTTCAGCAGACGCTTTTGTCCAAAGCGACGTCCAACACAAGCAAGAATACAGACATAAGAAAGAAAAACCATCAGTAAATGCTTCAATTGCTTCAAGTGCGATTGGTCAAGGGAGTTGCCATCAAGTTGCAGAAGAGGAGCCACTACCCCCCCTTTTTTTTTTTTTTTTTTGTCAACTTAGTCAGTGGTCCATAAGTGCTGGGTTTTAGAACACCTGACCTATTCTTCCCCAAAGACCGAGTTGGATTAAGACCCTAGGTGTTCTCTGAACGATTGAGTCTTCAATTGTCTTTTGAAAGTAGAACGGGGCTCAGCAGAACCAGAGTCTGGGAGTTCGTTCCACCATCTGGGAACAACAGAGGAGAAGAGTCTGGCTGGAGGTTCAGAGCCGAGCTGGACTGGAAGCTCCAGACGTCTCTCACATGCAGAGCGAAGAGGGCGTGAAGGAGAGTAGACCTGGGTCAGGGAGTCCAGGTCGGCCGGAGCCGTTCTTGTAAGCGTTTTGTAAGCCAGGAGGAGAGATTTGAATTTGATCCTGGCTGCAACTGGAAGCCAGTGAAGGGAGATGAACAGGGGAGGACCTGAGCTCTGTGGGCTGGTTGAAGACCAGACCTGCTGCATTCTGGGTCCTCTGTAGAGGTTTGACTGGACCTGCAGGGAGACCCGCCAGAAGAGAGACATCACGAGAGCCTGAACCAGAAGCTGGGCAGCCTGTTGGGTCAGGAAGGGTCTGATCTTCCTGATGTTGTAGAGGGCATAACGACAAGACCGAGAAACTGAGGCCACGTGATCCTTAAAGGTCAGCAGGTCATCAATCATGACCTCCAGGTTTCTGGCTGAGTTTGTGGCACAAGTAGGCTGGAGTGAAGCTGGACACTGATCTGAGGACAGATGGACAAGCTGGACAGACCATGAGTTCAGTCTGAGACAGATGTAGCTGAAGGTGGCGTTCCTTCATCCAGGTGGAGGATCAGCCAGACCTGCTGATCAGCTGAGACTGTCGTGTCATCAGGACGAAAAGAGAGGAAGAGCTGAGTGTCGTCAGGAGGAGAGGAAGAGCTGAGTGTCGTCAGGAAGAGAGAGGAAGAGCTGAGTGTCGTCAGAAGGAAAGAGAGGAAGAGCTGAGTTTCGTCAGGAGGAAGAGAGAGGAAGAGCTGAGTGTCGTCAGGAGGAAGAGAGAGGAAGAGCTGAGTGTCGTCAGGAGGAAGAGAGAGGAAGAGCTGAGTGTCGTCAGGAGGAAGAGAGAGGAAGAGCTGAGTGTCGTCAGGAAGAGAGAGGAAGAGCTGAGTGTCGTCAGGAGGAAGAGAGAGGAAGAGCTGAGTGTCGTCAGGAGGAAGAGAGAGGAAGAGCTGAGTGTCGTCAGGAAGAGAGAGGAAGAGCTGAGTGTCGTCAGGAGGAAGAGAGAGGAAGAGCTGAGTGTCGTCAGGAAGAGAGAGGAAGAGCTGAGTGTCGTCAGGAGGAAGAGAGAGGAAGAGCTGAGTGTCGTCAGGAAGAGAGAGGAAGAGCTGAGTGTCGTCAGAAGGAAAGAGAGGAAGAGCTGAGTGTCGTCAGGAAGAGAGAGGAAGAGCTGAGTGTCGTCAGGAGGAAGAGAGAAGAAGAGCTGAGTGTCGTCAGGAGGAAGAGAGAGGAAGAGCTGAGTGTCGTCAGGAAGAGAGAGGAAGAGCTGAGTGTCGTCAGAAGGAAAGAGAGGAAGAGCTGAGTGTCGTCAGGAAGAGAGAGGAAGAGCTGAGTGTCGTCAGGAGGAAGAGAGAGGAAGAGCTGAGTGTCGTCAGGAAGAGAGAGGAAGAGCTGAGTGTCGTCAGAAGGAAAGAGAGGAAGAGCTGAGTGTCGTCAGGAAGAGAGAGGAAGAGCTGAGTGTCGTCAGGAGGAAGAGAGAGGAAGAGCTGAGTGTCGTCAGGAGGAAGAGAGAGGAAGAGCTGAGTGTCGTCAGGAAGAGAGAGGAAGAGCTGAGTGTCGTCAGAAGGAAAGAGAGGAAGAGCTGAGTGTCGTCAGGAAGAGAGAGGAAGAGCTGAGTGTCGTCAGGAGGAAGAGAGAGGAAGAGCTGAGTGTCGTCAGGAAGAGAGAGGAAGAGCTGAGTGTCGTCAGAAGGAAAGAGAGGAAGAGCTGAGTGTCGTCAGGAGGAAGAGAGAGGAAGAGCTGAGTGTCGTCAGGAGGAAAAGAGAGGAAGAGCTGAGTGTCGTCAGGAGGAAGAGAGAGGAAGAGCTGAGTGTCGTCAGGAAGAGAGAGGAAGAGCTGAGTGTCGTCAGGAAGAGAGAGGAAGAGCTGAGTGTCGTCAGCATACAGTGGTAGGAGAAGCCATGGGAGTGAATCACTGCACCAGGTGAGGTGGTGTACAGAGAGAAGAGTAAGGGGCCAAGCACCGACCCCTGAGGGACCCCTCTGATAGGCCATGTGACCTGGACTCCTCCCCTCGCCATCACACTCTGAAGGATCTGCCTGTGTTTACGGTGTTTACAGGCTTGCTTACAGTGTGTTGTTGTTCACAGGCTTGTTTACAGGGTTGTTTACAGTATGTTGTTATTTACAGTGTGTTCACAGGCTTGTTTAGTGTGTGTTGTTTACAGTCTTGTTCACAGGGTTGTTTACAGTGTATTGTTTACAGTGTGTTTACAGCCTGGTTTACAGTGTGTTGCTGTTTACAGTGTGTTTACAGGGTTGTTTACAGTGTGTTGTTGTTTGTCTCAGGTGCTGACGAAGGATCTGGGAGGAAACGCTAAATGTTCCGAGTTCACAGCGGAGATCTGTCGTCGTATTCAGGATCTGGACTGAAGGCGGCGGGCCTGGGAGCGAGGCCTCTGCTGAGAGGGGGCGGGGCTTTGCTCTTACTTCCTGTGTGGTCAACATTCACAGCTGACATTCGCACAACTGTACCTCTACTGCCTGGGTCCCGGAGGGAGCCAATCAGAAGCTCCCTCTGCTGCAGACACACCCACTCTTATTTATTGTTTCTACTTTGATACGACATCTGACTGCGACAATAAACACGTCTCTGCAACCGGGTCCGTTTGTTTACAGTCCGCCAACAGCCGCTCTGCACCTCACAACGCTACTGCTACACTGTGCTAATGCTACATACTAATGCTACACCGTTCCTGTCACACACTGCTAATGCTACACACTGCATCACACTGGTAGTGCTCCACATTGCGAGACACTGCTAATGCTACACACCGTTCCTGCTACTCACTGCTGTTGCTTCATACCACTAATGCAACACACAGCTAATGCTGCTACACACTGCTATTGCAACACACTGCAAATGCTTCATACTAATGCTACACACCCCTACTGCTACGCACCACTAATGCTACACACTGTTAATACTACACATCGAGACACACTGCTAATGCTAAACACAGCTAATGCAGCTACACACTGCTAATGCTGCACACCACGATGTGATGGGGTTGGTTTTTGTTTGATGCATGTTTTATTTGTGGTTTTATTATGTGGTTTATTTATGGTTTTAGTGAAGTTTTTATTTGCATGCACTTTTACCAACAACCCTTGAACGCACCACAGGCAACACTGCTGAGCAGCCTCCACAGCAGCTGGTCTGGGGAGAGACGCTCTCAATTAACAGGATTGGCAGCAGCTGGGGAGGCAGGACCTTCATGTCTCGGCCCGTCCAGCTTCACATGTCCGCGTGGGTGCGCGTGACGTAAAAATCGTCATGAATTCCTGTCCGCTAGGGTCCTCGCGGACCGATCCGCGGACGTCCGCGCAGCAGCCAGAAATACGAGGGTGGACCCAAAAGTTCCCGGACTGTAGTTATAACTTTTTATTTTTTAATCTTCGCAATTATTTGAAACTGTCACCTTCAAAATCCTCTCCTTTGGCTTGAATACAACGCTGCACCGGAGATTTTCACTGTTCAGAAGAGTCGCCATGACCGTGCGTAACTGTGCCGGAAAGATAGAACTTCGATTTTCCCTCCCCCGCCTGTATGCCTGCCTTACCGTTCCGCTGCCGCTCCAGTTTCATCTTTGACAACAAAAAGCAGTCGCCTGGGGCCAGATCAGGTGAATATGGCGGTGGGGAGGCTGGCTGGTCACGGTTTTAGTCCAAAAATATGCTTTACGCACAACATCTGGTGCTATTTCTGTGCGTAACGGGGCGTCCTGTGGTCTGCTGTCTGTTATGATGCGGCCATTTCCGGGAGACTTCATCTCACTGCTTCTAATAACCGCCTGAGGATGATCTGTCTGGATCTCTACAATACTCCCGTCAGTTCTGCAATGTCATCAAAAGTCCTGCGTGGACCTACCAGGATGTCTTCTTCAGTTTTTGTGACGTTTTCCTCTGTTGTGGAAGTGGATTGTTGTCCTCTGCGTGCCTGGTCTTCGTGATGTAATCTGATTACTCTTAAAGGGCCCAAACCACTCAGACACCCTAAGAATCCTTCTTAAAGAATGTCTGCAACATGGTGAGTGTTTCTGCCGCTGTTTTCCCAATAAAAAACAAAATGTTTTGACAGAGCGCATATCCGTGGATATCCGCCATCTTGAAAAATCGAAGAGCGGGGTGTAACTCTGTCAACATAAACAATGACTGTCAGCTGACCGCATCACGGGGGAAGACCAAACCTGGCACAGTTATGCATGAGGCTATCCTGTAGCGACATCTAGCGGCCAAAGTCGGAAATTCATTGTATTTTTTTATTAATAGAATCAGTCCGGAAACTTTTGGGTCCCCCCTCGTAGAGACCGCGTTGCGCGCAGGTCGCGGAAGTGTGCGCCTGCGCCAGAGCGCCATAGCAAACTACACATGACGGTAAACGTGAAAGTAGACGGAGCTCCAGCCTGATGGCTCCACTTAAAGACACCGAAAGAGTGAAAAACTGGTGGAAAGAGAGAGAGAGACTGTCTGGAGGAGGAGAAGGTCTGCAGACAGAAGTGAAAGTAGCTAATCGCTCCGGCGCCGCCCCGCGATTCAGAAACAGAAAAAAAAAGGCTAAATAAACTTTAATACTTAATGATAATGTACTGACAGTGTATGTGCTTAATTTTCTCTAAATAATCCGTAATAAGGAGCAGATCAACAGTCTGTAGAGCCGGAAAAGCTTGTCGAGGCTGCGTGGATCACCGCGCCTGCATGAGACGCACAGCTGAGCTCAAAATGTAGCATGGGAGGAAGCGCGTCCACATCGCTGGAGCGCGGAGCTTCCAAAGCGGACGCAGAAACGCGTACATGTGAAGCATGGACGGGCCTAGGAGCAGCCACAGAACGAGTGAGGAGGCGGATGAGAAGGACGACCTGAGTCAGCGCTGTCGAGATTTTAATCTGAACCAGGAAGTCCAGACACCTAGTCCAGGAAGTACCGTATTGGCCCGAATATAAGACGATGTTTTTTTCCAGAAATTGCATCCTCAAAAGTGGGGTGGTGTTATAATCGCGGACTTACGGTCGATGGTCAATACGCATCTGCACCGCTAGATGGAGCCAAAGTATCACTGACCAGAGAGCGAGTGGAGCGATGAAATGAGATCAAATGATCTGATGAAAAATGGCGGATCATCTGGAACAAAGGGGCTGAACGCTGGACAACTGAGCAACAACAGAGGAGAAGTTATGATACCAACTTTAAACTGATGGTGATCAACGCAGCAGAGTCATCAAACTACTGCCAAGCCGCCAGGAGGTCTGGTGGAGCAGAGTGGAGAGCATAGAAAGAACGCCTACAGATGCTAACACGATGAGAAAAGCTTTCCGTGGTCCTGAGAGACGCTTCAGAGAGACTGATAGAAGGATGAGTGAATACGTCTCTGAAAGACGGACAGACGGAATGTCCACCACCAGAGCCTGATTCAGCTGAAGGACCTGGACAGTTATTTACATCATTTATGCAGTTTGGACCCTTTGAGGTTCTTATTTGTTGCTTATTGTTTCTTATTTTGAGAAAGAGAATATATTTTTTCATTTTATATCTCGTGAAATGTTATCTCAGTTGTAGTTTTTGAGTTTATAATAATTGTATAATAAAAAGTTGTTTTATGAGTGACCTTACTGTATTCAGCATTTTTTTTTTTTTTTTTTCACAAAATGATCTTTGAAAAATAGGGGTCATGTTATAATCGGAGTCGTCTTATATTCGGGCCATTACGGTATTATTTTCTGAGTGAGGAGCGGCAGACCCACCGTCGACAGCAGAGGACTGGGCAGGATTTTAACTGTTTTAAAATAAACCGGTGTATTTTTTTAACAGAATATTGTGGTTTTTGAACCTGCTCCCCCTGATCCAAAAGGACCTGCATTTGGAGTCCTAGGCTCTTTAACCGAGGTGGCGTTGTCGGCATTTTAGTTAGTGATTTTGGTGAGTTTTTTTTTATTGTTATACATGCTTCACACGTCACAACTACACACAGCTAATGTTAACCACTGTTAATGCTACACACTGCTGATATTACATACTGCTAATGCTACACAGTCTTACACATTGCTACACTGTTAAACACTGCTTGTGCTACATAGGGTTACACACTGCTAGTGCCACACATTGTTACATTTTGATACACACTGCTAATGCTACAGTGTTACTGCTGCACTGTTCCACACTATTAGACTGCTACACTGTTACACAATGATACACACTGTTACACTGCTAATGCTAAACAGTGTTACACACTGCTAATGCTGCCAAGTGTATCTGTCTGCGGCCTGCAAGAGAGGCGTGTGGTGTAGTGGGCGTGTCGAGCAGTGATGTCACTACCTGACACGCCCACTACACCACACGCCGTCTTGCAGGCCGCAGACACACTTGGAGAATACAGTCTGAACGTTTTCCAGCCGTTTTGCTTGTCTAAGTGGGAAAAGATTTTTTAAGGCAGGATTTAATGAATATTAAAGCAGCAAAACAGCCTAAAACAGTTTGCATTACTTCAGACTCTGAAAAATGTAATTTCCATTAATCAATAGGGATTGAGGTGGGGAATTTTCTTTGACTCTGCTACGAGAAAAAACACTCAGGACAAGAATTAATGAGCTAAATAATAGATAATGTCAGCACTTGTGCTAAGAGCATAATGTGTAGATTTATTTGAAAAGGGGGGCATGTTAGACTATCATGAATGTGAATGTAGTAAATAAGTAAAAGAATGTGTGATGACAGTAATTTTATTCATCTTTAATGGAGAATTCATTTGTGAATTCTCCACTTTGTAGGCTCCTGAGGAGAGAGCAGTGTGACACCCCCTTGCTCCCATGTGAAGAGGGAGATCTTATCACATTCATGTGTAATCTGGTACTTTATGTAGCCTACATATGTTTTTTTTTTTATGTCATGTCATGTGAATGGCTCTGTGAAACAGAAACTGAATTTGTTCTTCACAAACATAATATATAATAGAAAAAAATATATAAAACATTTCAAAGCTTTTCACATTTTGGTTTACACATCGGCTGTGAAGCCATTCCAGCCTCAGAGGACAGGGCTCGTTCCCACTGTTTTCCTGAACGCTCGGAGCTTCACTGCTGCCTCCTCTGATCCGAGCCTCGCCGCTGTTTCCTCCATCATTTTCTATTCACTGTCAGAAAAGAACAAACATTAAAGGTTTTCAATTAGATGTCGCAGTACACATTGAAATATGTCTCTCATCAAGTCTTTACATACTAATCTTACCATGGTTCATACTGTGGCCCCTTCTGGAATTTGACTACAGCCTGTTCCACTGACATGTCAAATTTCTCAGCCAGAGTGTGAACTGTCACCTAGATGTGATGATTGGCATTTGTTAAATTCAAGAAAAACAAAGTCAGTGATATTATTTTTGCTTTTGTCAAATCTTCCAGTGTCAGAGGCTCTGGAAGATGTGGGTCTGAATGCTCGAAACATTTTAACATTACACATCTGTATTGTTCCATTTCAAGGTTCTTTCAACTCCAGGTGTGAGATGTGATATGAAAAGCCATTATGTACAATATTACACACAGTGCCAATATTAACAACGTAATGTAAACAACACATCAACTCCTACTTCTGGTACGAGCGCATTCAGGACCAAGTCAGCCCGGTCTTCTCGCGGTCTTGCTCTTGGGCTCTCCCTGATGATTCCAAACGAGAATGAGACAACCTCATCGAGTCGCTCATCCTCCAAGTAAAGGGTTGGCCTCTCCTTCCTGGGTTCCCACGCTGAGACAAGATCCCCAGTTATGACAGCTGGAAAACAAAGAGTTACTTTAGAGGATAGTGAGGGTCCATGTTGACAGTTTGACCAAAACGACTCCAATTTCCTTTTATATTGAGAAAGACTTTCACTGTGAAATGTAACTACTCCCATGGCAATCATCTCTCCATGCTGATATACTTACCTCAGGGTGTTCCCTTATGGAAGGGCTCTCCTTCATGCAGTTAATCAGGTCAGCACACTGAAGTTGCCTCACTTGCTGTGCTTCTTTTACCGCTTCCTGGAATTTGAAAATACATTTCTCACAAATAATCCTAAAAACTGTACATCAGTAATTCTTCAGTGGCTTCTCACTAAAGTCCAGCAGCTCAGAATTTCCTCACATTCATTTTTCTAAACAATAACAATGCCATTAATATCACATAACGTATGGACTCTTTATGGAATGTGTAATGATGCTGTCAGTCACTTACCAACGCTGATGGACACGTCGAGGTTTTCTGGCGTAGCAGTGCTCTTCCATTGTCCAAGGATTCTGCTGACAAAGGGAGCAAGAGTTTGGCCCTTACATTAGTTCATGGCACCCATGAACGCCACTCAGAAATGATTGTGATGTCACTTATTTTTACATTTGTCTCTTCGTTGGGCTTTCTTTTGCTCTGCAGTCTGAAGATAGGTGAAAGAAGCCCACTGACCATCTCTGTTCCCTCTGTGGGGAAATGGGCAAACCGTCTTCCACGCCTGAAGAAACAAATGGTGCAACTGGAAAAATAGTCAAACTGCGAGGGTAGAGCAACCAGATAGAGAAACCATGGAACATAAGAATTTAGTCAAGCCACTGTAGGAAATGTGTCAGCCAAAGCCCAACAACTGTCCAGAAATGCTTTTACAACAGGTAGAAGAATTTTTAGTCAAACAATTACACAGGCTTTGGAATGAGCAACAAAACCATATCATTGTCTGGCAGCCGTGTTGTTGAAACAGATTTATTTCCACCTGAAATCAAATCAACAAACAACAAACAAAGGGTAAATCAACCATACCCCTCCAGGTGTAGGTTTTCCACCAGTACTACACACCACCGCCTCCGCACAACGGGCACGTCGTCCTCAAAGGAAGCGCACAGCCACACAATCCACAATGATCAACTTCATGCACATGTTTATTTCAATGTGGCAACATGGCCTTAAAGATCCAGACTGCTATGTTAAACAGGAATTGACCATTTGACATATTTATCTGTTAGTCAAAGAGGAAATGATCTGTTCAACTTACAACAGTGAAGTTGAACGGTGCACCACTCAAAAGGTACCAAGTATACTGTAACAGAAACATTGTACTTGTTATAGTATCAATAATATGTTCAGCAAATTTTAAACTTATGTGATTGTAATCTTACCATTTTCATAAAAATGCCAGTCATTGGCGTGTCTGTTGGGGAAGTCCCTGAACCATGTGAGCAGAACAAATGTCAGAATATATAAATACAATTTATGAATAAAACACATGCCATTGCTTTGGTGGGACAGCTCAGGTCGTGTCTTGTCATGAGGACAAAGTTCAGGCATTAGTGTAGGAGCACAAATATTCTGCATTTAAAGGGGCTGTATCAGGCAAAATTCACTTTTTGTGTGTTTTAACCTTGTTCTATAGTTCTGTTCTCACCAAAAACTCCCCAAAGCGTTTTTTTTTTCCTTCCTGCCAGTGTGTTCAAGCTTTCCTCCTCGTTGTGCTGCTCAGAGAGGCAGAGAGGCAGCCCCTCCCACCGTGAAAACGCTCGGTTTCCCACGTTCACGTCACACGGTGAAGATGGCTCCCCTGAGCCCCCCCCCCCCCCCCCCAGGCCCTCGGCAACCAGCGTTGCTGCTTTTTGTAACTTCGATTACGGAGATAAACTTTAACCATCGTCTGAAAGCAACAGTCAAGCAAGAGCAAGAGTCTGGAGGGTCTGGAGGGTCTGGAGGGTCTGGAGGGTCTGGAGGGTCTGGAGGGTCTGGAGGGTCTGAAGAGTCTGGAGGGTCTGGAGGGTCTGGAGGGTCTGGAGGGTCTGGAGGGTCTGAAGAGTCTGGAGGGTCTGGAGGGTCTGGAGGGTCTGGAGGGTCTGGAGGGTCTGGAGGGTCTGAAGGGTCTGGAGGGTCTGAAGGGTCTGGAGGGTCTGGAGGGTCTGGAGGGTCTGGAGGGTCTGAAGGGTCTGGAGGGTCTGGAGGGTCTGGAGGGTCTGGAGGGTCTGGAGGGTCTGAAGGGTCTGGAGGGTCTGGAGGGTCTGAAGGGTCTGGAGGGTCTGGAGGGTCTGGAGGGTCTGGAGGGTCTGAAGGGTCTGGAGGGTCTGGAGGGTCTGGAGGGTCTGGAGGGTCTGGAGGGTCTGGAGGGTCTGAAGGGTCTGGAGGGTCTGAAGGGTCTGGAGGGTCTGAAGGGTCTGGAGGGTCTGGAGGGTCTGGAGGGTCTGGAGGGTCTGGAGGGTCTGGAGGGTCTGAAGGGTCTGGAGGGTCTGGAGGGTCTGGAGGGTCTGGAGGGTCTGGAGGGTCTGAAGGGTCTGGAGGGTCTGAAGGGTCTGGAGGGTCTGGAGGGTCTGAAGGGTCTGGAGGGTCTGAAGAGTCTGGAGGGTCTGGAGGGTCTGGAGGGTCTGAAGGGTCTGGAGGGTCTGGAGGGTCTGGAGGGTCTGGAGGGTCTGGAGGGTCTGGAGGGTCTGAAGGGTCTGGAGGGTCTGAAGGGTCTGGAGGGTCTGAAGGGTCTGGAGGGTCTGGAGGGTCTGAAGGGTCTGGAGGGTCTGAAGAGTCTGGAGGGTCTGAAGGGTCTGGAGGGTCTGAAGGGTCTGGAGGGTCTGGAGGGTCTGGAGGGTCTGAAGGGTCTGGAGGGTCTGGAGGGTCTGAAGGGTCTGGAGGGTCTGGAGGGTCTGAAGAGTCTGGAGGGTCTGAAGGGTCTGGAGGGTCTGGAGGGTCTGAAGGGTCTGGAGGGTCTGGAGGGTCTGAAGGGTCTGGAGGGTCTGGAGGGTCTGGAGGGTCTGAAGGGTCTGGAGGGTCTGGAGGGTCTGGAGGGTCTGGAGGGTCTGAAGGGTCTGGAGGGTCTGGAGGGTCTGGAGGGTCTGAAGGGTCTGGAGGGTCTGAAGGGTCTGGAGGGTCTGAAGGGTCTGGAGGGTCTGGAGGGTCTGAAGGGTCTGGAGGGTCTGAAGAGTCTGGAGGGTCTGAAGGGTCTGGAGGGTCTGAAGGGTCTGGAGGGTCTGAAGGGTCTGGAGGGTCTGGAGGGTCTGGAGGGTCTGAAGGGTCTGGAGGGTCTGGAGGGTCTGAAGGGTCTGGAGGGTCTGGAGGGTCTGAAGAGTCTGGAGGGTCTGAAGGGTCTGGAGGGTCTGGAGGGTCTGAAGGGTCTGGAGGGTCTGGAGGGTCTGAAGGGTCTGGAGGGTCTGGAGGGTCTGGAGGGTCTGAAGGGTCTGGAGGGTCTGGAGGGTCTGGAGGGTCTGAAGGGTCTGGAGGGTCTGGAGGGTCTGGAGGGTCTGGAGGGTCTGGAGGGTCTGAAGGGTCTGAAGGGTCTGGAGGGTCTGGAGGGTCTGGAGGGTCTGAAGAGTCTGAAGGGTCTGGAGGGTCTGGAGGGTCTGGAGGGTCTGAAGGGTCTGGAGGGTCTGGAGGGTCTGGAGGGTCTGAAGGGTCTGAAGGGTCTGGAGGGTCTGGAGGGTCTGGAGGGTCTGGAGGGTCTGGAGGGTCTGGAGGGTCTGGAGGGTCTGAAGAGTCTGAAGGCTCTGGAGGGTCTGGAGGGTCTGGAGGGTCTGGAGGGTCTGGAGGGTCTGAAGGGTCTGGAGGGTCTGGAGGGTCTGAAGGGTCTGAAGGGTCTGGAGGGTCTGGAGGGTCTGGAGGGTCTGGAGGGTCTGGAGGGTCTGAAGGGTCTGGAGGGTCTGGAGGGTCTGGAGGGTCTGGAGGGTCTGAAGAGTCTGAAGGGTCTGGAGGGTCTGGAGGGTCTGGAGGGTCTGAAGGGTCTGAAGGGTCTGGAGGGTCTGAAGGGTCTGAAGGGTCTGGAGGGTCTGAAGGGTCTGGAGGGTCTGGAGGGTCTGGAGGGTCTGGAGGGTCTGGAGGGTCTGAAGAGTCTGGAGGGTCTGGAGGGTCTGAAGGGTCTGGAGGGTCTGGAGGGTCTGGAGGGTCTGGAGGGTCTGGAGGGTCTGAAGGGTCTGAAGGGTCTGGAGGGTCTGGAGGGTCTGGAGGGTCTGAAGGGTCTGGAGGGTCTGGAGGGTCTGGAGGGTCTGAAGAGTCTGGAGGGTCTGGAGGGTCTGGAGGGTCTGGAGGGTCTGAAGAGTCTGAAGGGTCTGGAGGGTCTGGAGGGTCTGAAGGGTCTGAAGGGTCTGGAGGGTCTGGAGGGTCTGAAGGGTCTGAAGGGTCTGGAGGGTCTGGAGGGTCTGGAGGGTCTGGAGGGTCTGAAGGGTCTGAAGAGTCTGGAGGGTCTGGAGGGTCTGGAGGGTCTGGAGGGTCTGAAGGGTCTGGAGGGTCTGGAGGGTCTGAAGAGTCTGGAGGGTCTGGAGGGTCTGAAGAGTCTGGAGGGTCTGGAGGGTCTGGAGGGTCTGAAGGGTCTGGAGGGTCTGGAGGGTCTGGAGGGTCTGAAGGGTCTGGAGGGTCTGGAGGGTCTGGAGGGTCTGAAGGGTCTGAAGAGTCTGGAGGGTCTGGAGGGTCTGGAGGGTCTGGAGGGTCTGAAGGGTCTGGAGGGTCTGGAGGGTCTGAAGGGTCTGAAGAGTCTGGAGGGTCTGGAGGGTCTGAAGAGTCTGGAGGGTCTGGAGGGTCTGGAGGGTCTGAAGGGTCTGGAGGGTCTGGAGGGTCTGGAGGGTCTGGAGGGTCTGGAGGGTCTGAAGGGTCTGGAGGGTCTGAAGGGTCTGCGCTCGGTGAGTTTCTCACAGGAAGAGACGTTTCCGCGTGTCTTTGTGTGTAGAGAAGCTAGAGCTAAAGAGCTAAAGCTAGCTAGCGTATTTGTTTTGAAGCTCTGATTGGTTGAAGTAGCTGTCAGTCAAAGTCCACAGGGGGAGAGGCGGGACTTCAGTGAAACGGAGCGTTTTCTCTTCCGGGTTTCAGAATTAGCCCCAGAAAATCTTTTATTTCACACAAAATGACTTTTCCTTTGCGCCAAAAATAAACTATGACCATGTTAGTGACATTTCTAGGGTTTGGACGAGCTGAAGAAGCAGGATACAGGTCCTTTAAAGACATTTACCTCGATGTCTTTCCCTGTTTTTTCAGTCCAGGGACCTGGAAGCAGCTGCTTTGCAAGATCACTGTTATAAAAAAAAATCAGTATGACACTCTTACAGTATGTGCAGTCAACAATCTGACAACAATTGTAAAGAAGTCAATGAACATGACTGCCATCATCAAGCTAACCAAACTTGGCAAGTCAGGAGAACGTGACTGCCTTTAGAAATAAAACCATGGAGGTAAACATGCAGAGGAGTCTTTCTGAGATTTTACAGCTGAACGTACAGAAGCAGGTAATTGGGAGTTGGTGTATTTTCTATATTTGTGTAATTAATTAAGTAATTAATGTAAAATTTCTGTAAATAAATCTCAGTTGTAAAATCACAGACCTTAGTCAAGGGAACGTCTTTGACTAAATAAAAGTACACTGCATATTTTTTGCCTTAAGCGAGTGTGATAACCGTCATGTCCGAAGCCCTGCTTTCTCGTGTGATACTGAGAGTCAGTGGACAGCATTTCTTTCTGCATTGGCTTCATAACCTGCTGAACTCAGGAATTACAGGGAGGTTAAAGATGGGATCACATTCAAAGTATTGGCCCCCAAATTTGCTGGGTATATGAATGTTAGAAAATAGGGATGAGCGAGTACACCACTATCTGTATCTGTTTACCCATCCAAATGATCTGTATCCATATCTGTACTCGGAGGGGGCGTGGCCTAAACCGGAAGTGGGCGTGGTTTAACCGGAAATGGGGTGGGGAAGAAATTGGCACACTCTTTTAAAGCTCGTGTCCGGAGTTTTGAAAGAGAGAGGGTTTTTTTTAATCCAATGTCTGGAGGTTCCCCTCCCTCTGCTTTCATGAGCGACCAAGCCACGCCCCCTTAATTGTGCACGCTATTATCCGTGGGGTGAAAATGAGAGCCTCCAGTCCTGCAGCATCCTCCATGTTGAGCTGTTTCCGGTGGATGTTCAGCAGACGGTGGATATATCTGCTGCAGAGCTAACTCTCCCCTGCTGGGCGAGCGACGTGCTCTCTGGCTGCTCCACACTTTGACTGACAGCAGGACAAGGCGGAAGCTCGAAGTCTATTGGCTGACGCTGACCGGCGCTTTCTCGGATAACATGGGGGTCTATGAGACGAAGGCGGGGCTCATAAATACATGTTTATATTGCTTTATGCTGATATTATATTGTAGTATGAACCAGACTGACACACTGAAGCTCTGCTGAAGAATGATTCATACGTTGGAAACAAACGGAAACTCCGGACACCAGCTTTAAGTCTGAAACTGATATGGATTGCTCAGAAGTTGCTATATTTGTTCTTTATTTGAAAACTATTTACAGAACCTTTTCAGTGACACAATGTACAAGTTTATATTTTATTTTAGTCAGAACGGGAACATTTTAAAGTTATATAAATGATTATTCATTCACACAACAGCCTCAGAATAAAGACTTGAACATTTTTTTTTGTCACAATAGTAAAAGAACTATTTACAGAACAAGTATTTTTATTGAGACAGAACATGATATGAATGAATTTACATACAGCTTCTCTATACTTGTTGTCCGGACTCCAGCTGGAGTCCAAGGAAAGGAGCAGGCCTTCCTGGGTTGGGACTGCCTCCCCCCACGGTCCCCACCGGAACCTCCCCGGTGTCCCGGGAAGCCTCTGATCCCCCCTGCTGAGCTTCCTGGTCCTGTCCGGCTGCAGCGCCGATCGTAGTGGACCTGGGTCCAGTTATCATCTCTGTCCCACAGATCCCAGCCTCCCGCTGGAGCACAAGCCCAGATTAATATGAAAAATAAGAGAAAACAAGGGAAAACAAAACCACGAGGGAAAACGAAACTTAAAAACCCCGAAAAAAAAAAAAACCCGAGCGTGCACAGTCGCGCGACATTTCGACTTTAAAAGGTTTTCCTCAGGCACAATGCAGCTACAATGAAATAAAAAACCTAGTTTTTAATTTACCAGCACTGATTGGTTCTCTGACAAGGATCCGGTCGTCTCAGTCCAGCATGGAGCAGAACGAATGACCAGTGGTCTCCCATCAGCAGGACGAATAATGACGGACGATGCTCGGGTTATACTCGGATTCAAAAAAAATGCATTATCTCTAACGAGTACTCCTTTATCACTCTCTTGCGGCGCTTTCCGTTCGGCTTGAATCGGCGGCGCCGTGAACAGCAATCAATGATATGCAATGTAAAGTGTCTTTGAGTGTCCTGAAAAGCGCTATATAAAACCAATGCATTATTATTATTATTATTATTGTGAAACGCAGACTGTAATGCACTATATCGGAAATGAGTTTAAAACTCATATCACCGTTATTGAATGAAAATATACTGCGGTATGCATTGATATCGAAATTTTGTCCAGCACTAAGAGAATCCAGTCAATTTTCAAATTAAAATAAAGTAAAATAACGAATTATGTTGCTTTTCGGTTTTCCTTTTCAGATAAACACACAGGGAGAGGGGGCGAGAGAGAGAGAGAGAGAGGGGGGGGGTAGAGATTGACGTGATGGTGGGCACTGTCCAGCAGTTCACCAACAAGATGACGGAAAACACCGTGCTGCTTCCTTCTTTTATTGACTGGATGAACCCAGAAGACAGCAGGACTGTCCTCCTCTCCACGGTCCAGGTCTGCGGCGCAGAGCGCAGCAGGAAAGGCTTCCGTGTACCATTCGTTCATTCCATATCCGATTTAAACTCAAATATCGGAATAACGGATAACGACCCGTTATTCAGTTACTCATTTGCAAATTAAAAATCGAAAAACAAATCATGGGCTGTTTTTCGCTGTTGTGATTTTGTTCTTAAGTTAAAAATAAAATATGAGAGAAAGGGGATTTTTGTTGAATTCGTTTTTGGTTTTTATCATTTTCGATTTTTTGTAACCCGGAAGTTGTTGACTTTTTTCCGCGAGGCCAGTGTTTAACCGTGCGGATCTTGAAACCTGTTCACAGAGAGGGAAGGCGAGTGTTCCATTATGGCCGCACTAGAACAATATGCAGATGTAACTGAGCAGTTGTTCGAAGCTGGCGAGACCCACGCAGAAATCTCGGGGAAGCTGCTGGAGATGGGTGCACAGAGATGCTCTGCAATGAGTGTCAGACGTTTCTGCATCCAACACAACCTCAGGCGGAAACGCCATGTTGCTGATGCAGACCTGGAGAGGGCTGTGGTCAGTTCCATATATGAGGTAGGTCCTGTTTTTCTGACGTTACGTTTGACAGTTGCTAGCTAGCTAGCTACGTCTCTCTATGTCTCCATGTAATGTCCAGGAGTAGGGACTAGCTAAGGCTACGCGGTGATCTTTGATCGTAAGCTCTGAGAGCCGTCGTACAGACATGCGCAGGGGCAATGTTTCCAGTAGCAACGGAGGGAAGCTCCTGCATGTGTTCCTGTCTGAATTCATTCATTCATTAAAGTTCCTGAACTCGGACACTCAGACTGATTATTGAACATTACACTCCAGGAGCTATACTCGGCTAGCTAACATTAGCATCGCTGTGGCTGGAACACAAACTGACCGCGCAGCCTCCGTTGTTTTATAGCATTACTGTATGTAGGAGTCCGAGCTGTCTGTTTTATTATTCCGCCGCTCGGCCAGTGAAGTTATTGCCTGCTTGGGTCTGACAAGCCTGTGGGATTAGTGTACATTCGTCACTGACGTTTTGTGTCTTGTTACGTCGAACAGACGGGCTCATCACATGGTCGCAAATTCATGACTGGCTACCTGTCATCGCTGGGAATAGTGCAGGAGAATGTCGGGTTGGGGGAGTTCTACGAGAGATTCATCAGCCATACCATGAACTGAGACGTCAGGTACGGTTAGACCCAACGATTCAACGAAATTTTGAGTAAACAAGTTGTTGATCAAATTTTCCCCATTTTTTTAGGGTGCACGTAATCTTAACCCCATCCCTTACCATGCTGAATATATGGGCCATAAACTTCACGTGGATCAAAATGAAAAGCTTGGGATGTTTGGAGCGACACATGTCTTGGCAGTTGATGGTTACAGCAGCAAAACTGTGGCTCAATCCACCATGCCGACCAAAAACAACCTTGTAATTTATGATGAAGTTTACAGGTGAGAAAATCCACAAAATATAAAGACATAAAAATGAATACTTTTAACATAACCACACACAGGGGTCAACATATTGTTAGCCTCATAACAATTACCTAAGTTATATTTTATTTGAACGCTTCTGCAGACATACACACACACAGGCAGGCAGCAGATGCACAAAATTTGACTTTTATGGCAATTATGGTGAGGCTAACTATCAAAACTGGACTGCTGTGGTGTGATCTGTACTTTGTCTATTCACTCAATGTAATGCACTCCTTTAATATTTGCTGATGTGCAATTAAAATTCTCCACTTTTTTTCAGATCTGCGGTAAATGACAATGGGATGTGGGACCAAATCCGGGTTGATCATGGCAAGGAGTTTTACATGTGCCTGTACATGCAAGAAACGCTGTCGGGATACAGACACAACCTCAGCAGGGAACCATACCGCCAAACAACATCAACCAGGGTGAAGCTTTCCTATAGCTACTGTTAAAGTCTTTGTGCAAATCATGGATGGGATTTGTCCGCCACATTTTGTGGCAGAGAAATCTAAAATGCATTGTATGAACCCATAACCATATTCTCAGGGAGCATAAGGTCTGGGCGGACCCAGCCTCACTATACGTGGGCCTGCCACAGTGTTACTCCTTCTAATCTGAAAACATGTTTTGTTGTCCACAGAATCTCAGAGTGGAAAGGATTTGGCCAGAGGTGAATAATAGGGTTAACTACCCTTTGAAACAAGCCCGAGTACATCTCCAAGACCAGGAAGCCATCAACATGGAGGACAACATGACAAGTTTCTGTGTCTCAAACTTGGCACGCCAATTGAGCCAAATTGGATTTAGCAGGGTTGTGCAGGCATGGAACGCACACAACATTCCAGGTATGCTCAACTCAGTGTTGGTTCTGCTGGACCTGAGTGCTGCTTTTGACACAGTAGACCATCATATTTTAATAAACAGACTGAGTCACCTGGTGGGCCTCTCTGGTACTGTTCTTACCTGGTTCAGTTCTTTTCTCACAGATCCATGTTTTCATGTAAGTCTGGATACTTGTTCCTCAGGAACCCATGAAATTAGGTGTGGGGTTCCCCAAGGCTCATTTTCATGTCCCATACTTTTTAACCTCTACATGCTTCCTCTGGGAGACGTCATCAGGAGACACGGCATCAGTTTCCATGGTTACGCTGACGACACTCAGCTGTTCATCAGTCTCCATGGTTACGCTGACGACACTCAGCTGTTCATCAGTTTCCATGGTTACGCTGACGACACTCAGCTGTTCATGGCCGTGTCTCCTGGTGACTCCGGGCCAATAGAAACCCTTTTGAACTGTATTTCAGACATCAAGTCATGGATGCAGTGAATTTCCTGCAGCTCCACCAGGACCAGACTGAGGTTTTAGTTTTCGGTCCCGAAGGTCAGAGAGAGAAACTTTTACCTAAATGATCAGATTTTAAACCAGAACAATCAGTTAAAACCCTGGGCGTGATTTTTGACTCTGAGCTAAATTTTATTCTACCCATTAAAAATATAACTAAGATTGTTTTTTATCATCTTAAGAATAAAGCCAGAGTCGCCCGTTTCTCTGTCAGGCCAGGACACTGAACAGACTGTTATCCATCATGGATAACCCTGACCACCCTCTCCACCACACACTGGACAGACAGCTGAGCTCCTTCTCCAACAGACTGATGCCGCTCTGCTGTCACTAGGACAGACACAGGAAATCATTCCTGCCACAAGCTATCACTCTTTACTTATCTCACAGGATTACTATTGCAACACCTCATCAGTAGAGTAAAACTAACCTGTCTCACGACCGTCTAAACCCGGCTCACGTTCCCTATTAGTGGGTGAACAATCCAACGCCTGGTGAATTCTGCTTCACGATGACAGGAAGAGCCGACATCCAAGGATCAAAAAGCGACGTCGCTATGAACGCTGGGCCGCCACGAGCCGGTTCTCCCTGGCTGACAGAGAAAACTCACAGCAATGTGCTGCATAGGTTCTATTTCTCCGGACAACACTTTTATTATCTAAGCAATCTTATTTTTCTTTTATTCTGCTCTGCACACACCTCTTTCTTTTAATCAGCACATTTCTTATATCTTTTAATCTCTTATCCTTGTTTGTACTTATTGTTTATGTGTGTAGGTGCAGGTGTGTAAGGGTGTTTGTGTATAACCCGATTCCCATTTGGCCAACATCCGGGTCCGTCGCCCATAGCAACCAGTGCAAAGGGGAACGCCGTCGTCTCCGCTCGCTTATGCCAGGCGGACACTGCGATTTTATAAATCTGACTGTTGGGGAAATGCTCCCACTGCACGATTGGGTTCGTCACTCGTACTCGATACTAACAGTTAGATGTTAGTGGAAGACAGATGCTAACAGCTACATGTTAGTGTGTGGGAGATGCTAACAACTCCATGTTAGTGGATAGGAGAAGTCACATTTTTGCAAAAAGTGACATTTTTAACAAAACAGGTTCATAATTTCGGGTTAAACACTGTTAGTGGAAGCATGTACTACTTTTCCAAAACACAAGTCTAAATTTCCTTCAAAATAAAAGCCAATTTAAAACAGAAAATGAGCTCACGTCATGAAAATGGATGTTTATGGAGGAGCAACGTTCCCAGTGACCTGGACTTCAGTCATCAAGGAACCAGGACGGCCTCAGTCAGGCCACCTTGCCAGAGGGCTCGGTCCCGTCCAATGCCGCTTGCAGCTTTAATTAATTAAGAAACTGTAACTTCTGTGACTGTAGGAAGTACACGACTGACTGTAAATATGAACAACTTTAACCAAACTAATGGTACATCACAAATGCTTGCGGACAAACTGTCAATTCACTGATAGGGCCAGTTCATGTCACCCTCCAGCTGGTGATAATAATTACCGATATGATGCTATTAATCATTTTAAACTGCTGCACTGGACCACGCTGAGAAAAATGTGTTTCTGCTCGCTATGTTACAACACCGACCGGCGTTAGCTTAGACTCACCTCCTTAAGCCACCCCTTTTAATTAGCATAAAACAACTACGATGTAACATTTTGTCACTTATCAAACAGGCAAATAACGTTAACTCCCTCTAAAAGTTTCCTGAGTTTCCTCACCAACAGGCTGGCCTGGTTCTGTTTCATGTAATTGATAAATCTTACTTGCTACAACTATAAATAAATAAAATACGCTGACACTCACAGTCTGCATACGGTCCGAAATTCTTCTTCTTTTACTTCACTTCTGCTGTGAGAGGTGGAAATTGTCAAGTGTGTAGTCTACACCACACACCCACTACACCACACGCCCACTACACCACACACCCACTACACCACTACACCACACGCCCACTACACCACACGCCCACTACACCACACACCCACTACACCACTACACCACACGCCCCACTACACCACACACCCACTACACCACACGCCCACTACACCACTACACCACACGCCCACTACACCACTACACCACTCTCCCACTACACCACACGCCCACTACACCACTACACCACACGCCCACTACACCACACGCCCACTACACCACACGCCCACTACACCACTACACCACACGCCCACTACACCACACGCCCACTACACCACACGCCCACTACACCACTACACCACACACCCACTACACCACACACCCACTACACCACTACACCACACGCCCACTACACCACACGCCCACTACACCACTACACCACACGCCCACTACACCACACGCCCACTACACCACACGCCCACTACACCACACACCCACTACACCACTACACCACACGCCCCACTACACCACACACCCACTACACCACACGCCCACTACACCACTACACCACACGCCCACTACACACTACACCACTCTCCCACTACACCACACGCCCACTACCACTACACCACACGCCCACTACACCCACACGCCCCACTACACCACACGCCCACTACACCACTACACCACACGCCACTACACCACACGCCCACTACACCACACCCCACTACACCACTACACCACACACCCTACACCACACACCCACTACACCACTACACCACACGCCCACTACACCACACGCCCACTACACCACTACACCACACGCCCACTACACCACACGCCCACTACACCACACGCCCACTACACCACTACACCACCACCACTACACCACACGCCCACTACACCACACGCCCACTACACCACTACACCACACGCCCACTACACCACTACACCACACGCCCACTACACCACACGCCCACTACACCACACACACCCCCACTACACCACACGCCCACTACACCACACCCACTACACACCACGCCCACTACACCACTACACCACACGCCCACTACACCACACACCACACACCCACTACACCACACACCCACTACACCACACGCCCACTACACCACACGCCCACTACACCACTACACCACACACCCACTACACCACACGCCCACTACACCACACGCCCACTACACCACTACACCACACACCCACTACACCACACGCCCACTACACCACACGCCCACTACACCACGACACCACACACCCACTACACCACACACCCACTACACCACACGCCCACTACACCACACACCCACTACACCACTACACCACTCTCCCACTACACCACACGCCCACTACACCACACGCCCACTACACCACTACACCACACGCCCACTACACCACACACCCACTACACCACACGCCCACTACACCACTACACCACACACCCACTACACCACTACACCACTCTCCCACTACACCACTACACCACACGCCCACTACACCACACACCACACACCCACTACACCACACGCCCACTACACCACACACCCACTACACCACTACACCACACACCCACTACACCACACGCCCACTACACCACACGCCCACTACACCACTACACCACACACCCACTACACCACACGCCCACTACACCACACGCCCACTACACCACTACACCACACACTCACTACACCACACGCCCACTACACCACACGCCCACTACACCACTACACCACACACCCACTACACCACACACCCACTACACCACACGCCCACTACACCACACACCCACTACACCACTACACCACTCTCCCACTACACCACTACACCACACGCCCACTACACCACACGCCCACTACACCACTACACCACACACCCACTACACCACACGCCCACTACACCACTACACCACACACCCACTACACCACACGCCCACTACACCACACGCCCACTACACCACTACACCACACACCCACTACACCACACGCCCACTACACCACTACACCACACACCCACTACACCACACACCCACTACACCACACGCCCACTACACCACACACCCACTACACCACACACCCACTACACCACTACACCACTCTCCCACTACACCACTACACCACACGCCCACTACACCACACGCCCACTACACCACTACACCACTCTCCCACTACACCACTACACCACACGCCCACTACACCACACGCCCACTACACCACTACACCACACGCCCACTACACCACTACACCACACGCCCACTACACCACTACACCACTACACCACACACCCACTACAGCCTCTGTCTTGCAGGCGCAGACAGACCCTTCTCAATGCTACTCACTGCTCGTGTTCTATGTTCTGTTCTCCTCTGGTTGTGCAGCTGCGCCCCCTGCTGGTCATTCTTCCCGCTCAGTCATGTCGTGGGCGGAACCTGTGTGACTAGCCAATGAGAAGCGTGCGACTCCGTCACCATGGAAACGGCGTACGGCGCTGGAGACGGAGGGTGATGCTAACATGCTAACATGCTAACATGCTAACGGGTCCATGAAATGATTAAACTGGAGATCTCCGTTAAAAACTCCAGCGTTCCCCGGTGACGGGCAGCCTCGGCCCGCTGCCGCTCCGCCGAAGAGGCAACACCGAGCCGCGCGGTGCGGCTAACAGCAGCTAGCGGCGGCTAACAGCAGCTAGCGGCGGCTAACAGCAGCTAGCGGCGGCTAACAGCGGCTAGCGGCGGCTAACAGCGGCTATCGGCTGAGCTAACGGAGGAGCTCCGGAGAGACCCAAGCCCCGCCAGAGAGAGACCCGAGCCCCGCCAGAGAGAGACCCGAGCCCCGCCAGAGAGAGACCCGAGCCCCGCCAGAGAGAGCCGAGCCCCGCCAGAGAGAGACCCGAGCCCCGCCAGAGAGAGACCCGAGCCCCGCCAGAGAGAGCCGAGCCCCGCCAGAGAGAGACCCGAGCCCCGCCAGAGAAAGACCCGAGCCCCGCCAGAGAGAGCCGAGCCCCGCCAGAGAGAGACCCGAGCCCCGCCAGAGAGAGACCCGAGCCCCGCCAGAGAGAGACCCGAGCCCCGCTAGAGAGAGACCCGAGCCCCGCCAGAGAGAGACCCGAGCCCCGCCAGAGAGAGACCCGAGCCCCGCCAGAGAGAGACCTGAAACCCCAGTTCGCCGACAAAGACGGGAGCCTGGAGCGGGTCTGAGGCCCCTGTTGGCCGGTTTCACTCCGTGGCTCTCCTCCACAGCTCCACGCCGCCGCTCAGGCCCGGGCTCAGGGCTGAGATGACCGGAGGACCGGAGGACCCGTGAGAACCAGGTGAGCGTCGACCCTGCGGCCGGTTCAGGGTGAGGTCTGCTGAGGCCCGGTTCAGTACTGCTCTTCTAGTGTTTTTAATTATTTATGTGTGTTCAGATTCTAGAGGATTGAAAGTCGCAGGTAAACACAGGGACTGTGTGTGTGTGTGTGTGTGTGTGTGTGTGTGTGTGTGTGTGTGTGTGTGTGTTTTGGCTCAGGATGGAAGTGTGCGGCCGGACTCCGAACCGGACGGAGCCGGCGGGGTCCCGGTCCGGGTCCGGGTCCGGGTCCCGGTCCGGGCCGGCGCTGCTCCCGGACCAACGGCTGGAGCTGGCCCCCCCACCCCCTGCAGCTGCTGGCCTGGCTGCTCTACGTCTTCTTCGCCGTGGCGGGCTTCGGCGTCTTCGTGCCGCTGCTGCCGGCGCACTGGATCCCCGCCGGGTACATCGTATCCTTGGTCCCGGCTCGGGCCGGAGGTCAGGGGTCGGGGGTCAGGCTCCGGGGTTGGCTTCCTGATCCCGGCGCCAGTGCACGGGCGTCACGTTCTCCGCCCACCTGCTGGTCCACGTCCTGGCCGTCTCCGTGGACCCGGCGGACCGGAACGTCCGGCTGAAGGCCGACCGCGGCCCGCCGCCCGCCTTCGACCGGACCCGCCGCGCCCACGTCATCGAGAACTGCCACTGCTTCCTGTGCCAGGTGGACGTGTGAGTCGGGTTCTCCGGGGCGGCGGGTTCTCAGGTCAGAGGTCAGAGGTCGGGAGTGACGCCGCTTCTCTTCCAGAGGCTCCAAGTCGAAGCACTGCTCCTCCTGCAACAAGTGTGTGGCCGACTT
>NW_021941350.1:0-29067 GCF_902148845.1 Salarias fasciatus
GATGAAAAACTGTGAGTTCCCGTGAATGAATCAAGTGGAAACTGCTTGAAAGTGATAAATCCATCATGTTTAAGCTTCAACAGTCCCAGTTTGAGCAGTTTTTCATGAAATATCCAAAAGTTTCAAAAACGCGCTTCCCAGCCCGAGAGAAAGCAGGTTTCGGCACAGAGCGATGAAAGTTGAAAAACTGTCAGTTCCCGTGAATGAATCAAGTGGAAACTGCTTGAAAGTGATAAATCCATCATGTTTAAGCTTCAACAGTCCCAGTTTGAGCAGTTTTTCATGAAATATCCAAAAGTTTCAAAAACGCGCTTCCCAGCCCGAGAGAAAGCAGGTTTCGGCACAGAGCGATGAAAGTTGAGAAACTGTGAGTTCCCGTGAATGAATCAAGTGGAAACTGCTTGAAAGTGATAAATCCATCATGTTTAAGCTTCAACAGTCCCAGTTTGAGCAGTTTTTCATGAAATATCCAAAAGTTTCAAAAACGCGCTTCCCAGCCCGAGAGAAAGCAGGTTTCGGCACAGAGCGATGAAAGTTGAAAAACTGTCAGTTCCCGTGAATGAATCAAGTGGAAACTGCTTGAAAGTGATAAATCCATCATGTTTAAGCTTCAACAGTCCCAGTTTGAGCAGTTTTTCATGAAATATCCAAAAGCTTCAAAAACGCGCTTCCCAGCCCGAGAGAAAGCAGGTTTCGGCACAGAGCGATGAAAGTTGAAAAACTGTCAGTTCCCGTGAATGAATCAAGTGGAAACTGCTTGAAAGTGATAAATCCATCATGTTTAAGCTGCAACAGTCCCAGTTTGAGCAGTTTTTCATGAAATATCCAAAAGTTTCTAAAACGCGCTTCCCAGCCCGAGAGAAAGCAGGTTTCGGCACAGAACGATGACGATTGAAAAACTGTGAGTTCCCGTGAATGAATCAAGTGGAAACTGCTTGAAAGTGATAAATCCATCATGTTTAAGCTTCAACAGTCCCAGTTTGAGCAGTTTTTCATGAAATATCCAAAAGTTTCAAAAACGCGCTTCCCAGCCCGAGAGAAAGCAGGTTTCGGCACAGAGCGATGAAAGTTGAAAAACTGTCAGTTCCCGTGAATGAATCAAGAGGAAACTGCTTGAAAGTGATAAATCCATCATGTTTAAGCTTCAACAGTCCCAGTTTGAGCAGTTTTTCATGAAATATCCAAAAGCTTCAAAAACGCGCTTCCCAGCCCGAGAGAAAGCAGGTTTCGGCACAGAGCGATGAAAGTTGAGAAACTGTCAGTTCCCGTGAATGAATCAAGTGGAAACTGCTTGAAAGTGATAAATCCATCATGTTTAAGCTGCAACAGTCCCAGTTTGAGCAGTTTTTCATGAAATATCCAAAAGTTTCAAAAACGCGCTTCCCAGCCCGAGAGAAAGCAGGTTTCGGCACAGAACGATGACGATTGAAAAACTGTGAGTTCCCGTGAATGAATCAAGTGGAAACTGCTTGAAAGTGATAAATCCATCATGTTTAAGCTTCAACAGTCCCAGTTTGAGCAGTTTTTCATGAAATATCCAAAAGTTTCAAAAACGCGCTTCCCAGCCCGAGAGAAAGCAGGTTTCGGCACAGAGCGATGAAAGTTGAAAAACTGTCAGTTCCCGTGAATGAATCAAGTGGAAACTGCTTGAAAGTGATAAATCCATCATGTTTAAGCTTCAACAGTCCCAGTTTGAGCAGTTTTTCATGAAATATCCAAAAGTTTCAAAAACGCGCTTCCCAGCCCGAGAGAAAGCAGGTTTCGGCACAGAGCGATGAAAGTTGAAAAACTGTCAGTTCCCGTGAATGAATCAAGTGGAAACTGCTTGAAAGTGATAAATCCATCATGTTTAAGCTTCAACAGTCCCAGTTTGAGCAGTTTTTCATGAAATATCCAAAAGTTTCAAAAACGCGCTTCCCAGCCCGAGAGAAAGCAGGTTTCGGCACAGAGCGATGAAAGTTGAAAAACTGTCAGTTCCCGTGAATGAATCAAGTGGAAACTGCTTGAAAGTGATAAATCCATCATGTTTAAGCTTCAACAGTCCCAGTTTGAGCAGTTTTTCATGAAATATCCAAAAGTTTCAAAAACGCGCTTCCCAGCCCGAGAGAAAGCAGGTTTCGGCACAGAGCGATGAAAGTTGAGAAACTGTGAGTTCCCGTGAATGAATCAAGTGGAAACTGCTTGAAAGTGATAAATCCATCATGTTTAAGCTTCAACAGTCCCAGTTTGAGCAGTTTTTCATGAAATATCCAAAAGTTTCAAAAACGCGCTTCCCAGCCCGAGAGAAAGCAGGTTTCGGCACAGAGCGATGAAAGTTGAAAAACTGTCAGTTCCCGTGAATGAATCAAGTGGAAACTGCTTGAAAGTGATAAATCCATCATGTTTAAGCTTCAACAGTCCCAGTTTGAGCAGTTTTTCATGAAATATCCAAAAGTTTCAAAAACGCGCTTCCCAGCCCGAGAGAAAGCAGGTTTCGGCACAGAGCGATGAAAGTTGAAAAACTGTCAGTTCCCGTGAATGAATCAAGTGGAAACTGCTTGAAAGTGATAAATCCATCATGTTTAAGCTTCAACAGTCCCAGTTTGAGCAGTTTTTCATGAAATATCCAAAAGTTTCAAAAACGCGCTTCCCAGCCCGAGAGAAAGCAGGTTTCGGCACAGAGCGATGAAAGTTGAAAAACTGTGAGTTCCCGTGAATGAATCAAGTGGAAACTGCTTGAAAGTGATAAATCCATCATGTTTAAGCTGCAACAGTCCCAGTTTGAGCCGTTTTTCATGAAATATCCAAAAGTTTCAAAAACGCGCTTCCCAGCCCGAGAGAAAGCAGGTTTCGGCACAGAACGATGACGATTGAAAAACTGTGAGTTCCCGTGAATGAATCAAGTGGAAACTGCTTGAAAGTGATAAATCCATCATGTTTAAGCTTCAACAGTCCCAGTTTGAGCAGTTTTTCATGAAATATCCAAAAGTTTCAAAAACGCGCTTCCCAGCCCGAGAGAAAGCAGGTTTCGGCACAGAGCGATGAAAGTTGAAAAACTGTGAGTTCCCGTGAATGAATCAAGTGGAAACTGCTTGAAAGTGATAAATCCATCATGTTTAAGCTTCAACAGTCCCAGTTTGAGCAGTTTTTCATGAAATATCCAAAAGTTTCAAAAACGCGCTTCCCAGCCCGAGAGAAAGCAGGTTTCGGCACAGAGCGATGAAAGTTGAAAAACTGTCAGTTCCCGTGAATGAATCAAGTGGAAACTGCTTGAAAGTGATAAATCCATCATGTTTAAGCTTCAACAGTCCCAGTTTGAGCAGTTTTTCATGAAATATCCAAAAGTTTCAAAAACGCGCTTCCCAGCCCGAGAGAAAGCAGGTTTCGGCACAGAGCGATGAAAGTTGAGAAACTGTGAGTTCCCGTGAATGAATCAAGTGGAAACTGCTTGAAAGTGATAAATCCATCATGTTTAAGCTTCAACAGTCCCAGTTTGAGCAGTTTTTCATGAAATATCCAAAAGTTTCAAAAACGCGCTTCCCAGCCCGAGAGAAAGCAGGTTTCGGCACAGAGCGATGAAAGTTGAAAAACTGTCAGTTCCCGTGAATGAATCAAGTGGAAACTGCTTGAAAGTGATAAATCCATCATGTTTAAGCTTCAACAGTCCCAGTTTGAGCAGTTTTTCATGAAATATCCAAAAGTTTCAAAAACGCGCTTCCCAGCCCGAGAGAAAGCAGGTTTCGGCACAGAGCGATGAAAGTTGAAAAACTGTGAGTTCCCGTGAATGAATCAAGTGGAAACTGCTTGAAAGTGATAAATCCATCATGTTTAAGCTGCAACAGTCCCAGTTTGAGCCGTTTTTCATGAAATATCCAAAAGTTTCAAAAACGCGCTTCCCAGCCCGAGAGAAAGCAGGTTTCGGCACAGAACGATGACGATTGAAAAACTGTGAGTTCCCGTGAATGAATCAAGTGGAAACTGCTTGAAAGTGATAAATCCATCATGTTTAAGCTTCAACAGTCCCAGTTTGAGCAGTTTTTCATGAAATATCCAAAAGTTTCAAAAACGCGCTTCCCAGCCCGAGAGAAAGCAGGTTTCGGCACAGAACGATGACGATTGAAAAACTGTGAGTTCCCGTGAATGAATCAAGTGGAAACTGCTTGAAAGTGATAAATCCATCATGTTTAAGCTTCAACAGTCCCAGTTTGAGCAGTTTTTCATGAAATATCCAAAAGTTTCAAAAACGCGCTTCCCAGCCCGAGAGAAAGCAGGTTTCGGCACAGAGCGATGAAAGTTGAGAAACTGTGAGTTCCCGTGAATGAATCAAGTGGAAACTGCTTGAAAGTGATAAATCCATCATGTTTAAGCTTCAACAGTCCCAGTTTGAGCAGTTTTTCATGAAATATCCAAAAGTTTCAAAAACGCGCTTCCCAGCCCGAGAGAAAGCAGGTTTCGGCACAGAGCGATGAAAGTTGAAAAACTGTGAGTTCCCGTGAATGAATCAAGTGGAAACTGCTTGAAAGTGATAAATCCATCATGTTTAAGCTGCAACAGTCCCAGTTTGAGCAGTTTTTCATGAAATATCCAAAAGTTTCAAAAACGCGCTTCCCAGCCCGAGAGAAAGCAGGTTTCGGCACAGAACGATGACGATTGAAAAACTGTGAGTTCCCGTGAATGAATCAAGTGGAATCTGCTTGAAAGTCATAAATCCATCATGTTTAAGCTTCAACAGTCCCAGTTTGAGCAGTTTTTCATGAAATATCCAAAAGTTTCAAAAACGCGCTTCCCAGCCCGAGAGAAAGCAGGTTTCGGCACAGAGCGATGAAAGTTGAAAAACTGTCAGTTCCCGTGAATGAATCAAGTGGAAACTGCTTGAAAGTGATAAATCCATCATGTTTAAGCTTCAACAGTCCCAGTTTGAGCAGTTTTTCATGAAATATCCAAAAGTTTCAAAAACGCGCTTCCCAGCCCGAGAGAAAGCAGGTTTCGGCACAGAGCGATGAAAGTTGAGAAACTGTGAGTTCCCGTGAATGAATCAAGTGGAAACTGCTTGAAAGTGATAAATCCATCATGTTTAAGCTTCAACAGTCCCAGTTTGAGCAGTTTTTCATGAAATATCCAAAAGTTTCAAAAACGCGCTTCCCAGCCCGAGAGAAAGCAGGTTTCGGCACAGAGCGATGAAAGTTGAAAAACTGTGAGTTCCCGTGAATGAATCAAGTGGAAACTGCTTGAAAGTGATAAATCCATCATGTTTAAGCTGCAACAGTCCCAGTTTGAGCAGTTTTTCATGAAATATCCAAAAGTTTCAAAAACGCGCTTCCCAGCCCGAGAGAAAGCAGGTTTCGGCACAGAGCGATGAAAGTTGAAAAACTGTCAGTTCCCGTGAATGAATCAAGTGGAAACTGCTTGAAAGTAATAAATCCATCATGTTTAAGCTTCAACAGTCCCAGTTTGAGCAGTTTTTCATGAAATATCCAAAAGTTTCAAAAACGCGCTTCCCAGCCCGAGAGAAAGCAGGTTTCGGCACAGAGCGATGAAAGTTGAGAAACTGTGAGTTCCCGTGAATGAATCAAGTGGAAACTGCTTGAAAGTGATAAATCCATCATGTTTAAGCTTCAACAGTCCCAGTTTGAGCAGTTTTTCATGAAATATCCAAAAGTTTCAAAAACGCGCTTCCCAGCCCGAGAGAAAGCAGGTTTCGGCACAGAGCGATGAAAGTTGAAAAACTGTCAGTTCCCGTGAATGAATCAAGTGGAAACTGCTTGAAAGTGATAAATCCATCATGTTTAAGCTTCAACAGTCCCAGTTTGAGCAGTTTTTCATGAAATATCCAAAAGTTTCAAAAACGCGCTTCCCAGCCCGAGAGAAAGCAGGTTTCGGCACAGAGCGATGAAAGTTGAAAAACTGTGAGTTCCCGTGAATGAATCAAGTGGAAACTGCTTGAAAGTGATAAATCCATCATGTTTAAGCTGCAACAGTCCCAGTTTGAGCCGTTTTTCATGAAATATCCAAAAGTTTCAAAAACGCGCTTCCCAGCCCGAGAGAAAGCAGGTTTCGGCACAGAACGATGACGATTGAAAAACTGTGAGTTCCCGTGAATGAATCAAGTGGAAACTGCTTGAAAGTGATAAATCCATCATGTTTAAGCTTCAACAGTCCCAGTTTGAGCAGTTTTTCATGAAATATCCAAAAGTTTCAAAAACGCGCTTCCCAGCCCGAGAGAAAGCAGGTTTCGGCACAGAGCGATGAAAGTTGAAAAACTGTGAGTTCCCGTGAATGAATCAAGTGGAAACTGCTTGAAAGTGATAAATCCATCATGTTTAAGCTGCAACAGTCCCAGTTTGAGCAGTTTTTCATGAAATATCCAAAAGTTTCAAAAACGCGCTTCCCAGCCCGAGAGAAAGCAGGTTTCGGCACAGAGCGATGAAAGTTGAGAAACTGTGAGTTCCCGTGAATGAATCAAGTGGAAACTGCTTGAAAGTGATAAATCCATCATGTTTAAGCTTCAACAGTCCCAGTTTGAGCAGTTTTTCATGAAATATCCAAAAGTTTCAAAAACGCGCTTCCCAGCCCGAGAGAAAGCAGGTTTCGGCACAGAGCGATGAAAGTTGAGAAACTGTGAGTTCCCGTGAATGAATCAAGTGGAAACTGCTTGAAAGTGATAAATCCATCATGTTTAAGCTTCAACAGTCCCAGTTTGAGCAGTTTTTCATGAAATATCCAAAAGTTTCAAAAACGCGCTTCCCAGCCCGAGAGAAAGCAGGTTTCGGCACAGAGCGATGAAAGTTGAAAAACTGTCAGTTCCCGTGAATGAATCAAGTGGAAACTGCTTGAAAGTGATAAATCCATCATGTTTAAGCTTCAACAGTCCCAGTTTGAGCAGTTTTTCATGAAATATCCAAAAGTTTCAAAAACGCGCTTCCCAGCCCGAGAGAAAGCAGGTTTCGGCACAGAGCGATGAAAGTTGAAAAACTGTGAGTTCCCGTGAATGAATCAAGTGGAAACTGCTTGAAAGTGATAAATCCATCATGTTTAAGCTGCAACAGTCCCAGTTTGAGCCGTTTTTCATGAAATATCCAAAAGTTTCAAAAACGCGCTTCCCAGCCCGAGAGAAAGCAGGTTTCGGCACAGAACGATGACGATTGAAAAACTGTGAGTTCCCGTGAATGAATCAAGTGGAAACTGCTTGAAAGTGATAAATCCATCATGTTTAAGCTTCAACAGTCCCAGTTTGAGCAGTTTTTCATGAAATATCCAAAAGTTTCAAAAACGCGCTTCCCAGCCCGAGAGAAAGCAGGTTTCGGCACAGAGCGATGAAAGTTGAAAAACTGTCAGTTCCCGTGAATGAATCAAGTGGAAACTGCTTGAAAGTGATAAATCCATCATGTTTAAGCTTCAACAGTCCCAGTTTGAGCAGTTTTTCATGAAATATCCAAAAGTTTCAAAAACGCGCTTCCCAGCCCGAGAGAAAGCAGGTTTCGGCACAGAGCGATGAAAGTTGAGAAACTGTGAGTTCCCGTGAATGAATCAAGTGGAAACTGCTTGAAAGTGATAAATCCATCATGTTTAAGCTTCAACAGTCCCAGTTTGAGCAGTTTTTCATGAAATATCCAAAAGTTTCAAAAACGCGCTTCCCAGCCCGAGAGAAAGCAGGTTTCGGCACAGAGCGATGAAAGTTGAGAAACTGTGAGTTCCCGTGAATGAATCAAGTGGAAACTGCTTGAAAGTGATAAATCCATCATGTTTAAGCTTCAACAGTCCCAGTTTGAGCAGTTTTTCATGAAATATCCAAAAGTTTCAAAAACGCGCTTCCCAGCCCGAGAGAAAGCAGGTTTCGGCACAGAGCGATGAAAGTTGAAAAACTGTGAGTTCCCGTGAATGAATCAAGTGGAAACTGCTTGAAAGTGATAAATCCATCATGTTTAAGCTGCAACAGTCCCAGTTTGAGCAGTTTTTCATGAAATATCCAAAAGTTTCAAAAACGCGCTTCCCAGCCCGAGAGAAAGCAGGTTTCGGCACAGAACGATGACGATTGAAAAACTGTGAGTTCCCGTGAATGAATCAAGTGGAATCTGCTTGAAAGTCATAAATCCATCATGTTTAAGCTTCAACAGTCCCAGTTTGAGCAGTTTTTCATGAAATATCCAAAAGCTTCAAAAACGCGCTTCCCAGCCCGAGAGAAAGCAGGTTTCGGCACAGAACGATGACGATTGAAAAACTGTGAGTTCCCGTGAATGAATCAAGTGGAAACTGCTTGAAAGTGATAAATCCATCATGTTTAAGCTTCAACAGTCCCAGTTTGAGCAGTTTTTCATGAAATATCCAAAAGTTTCAAAAACGCGCTTCCCAGCCCGAGAGAAAGCAGGTTTCGGCACAGAGCGATGAAAGTTGAAAAACTGTGAGTTCCCGTGAATGAATCAAGTGGAAACTGCTTGAAAGTGATAAATCCATCATGTTTAAGCTTCAACAGTCCCAGTTTGAGCAGTTTTTCATGAAATATCCAAAAGTTTCAAAAACGCGCTTCCCAGCCCGAGAGAAAGCAGGTTTCGGCACAGAGCGATGAAAGTTGAGAAACTGTGAGTTCCCGTGAATGAATCAAGTGGAAACTGCTTGAAAGTGATAAATCCATCATGTTTAAGCTTCAACAGTCCCAGTTTGAGCAGTTTTTCATGAAATATCCAAAAGTTTCAAAAACGCGCTTCCCAGCCCGAGAGAAAGCAGGTTTCGGCACAGAGCGATGAAAGTTGAAAAACTGTCAGTTCCCGTGAATGAATCAAGTGGAAACTGCTTGAAAGTGATAAATCCATCATGTTTAAGCTTCAACAGTCCCAGTTTGAGCAGTTTTTCATGAAATATCCAAAAGCTTCAAAAACGCGCTTCCCAGCCCGAGAGAAAGCAGGTTTCGGCACAGAGCGATGAAAGTTGAAAAACTGTCAGTTCCCGTGAATGAATCAAGTGGAAACTGCTTGAAAGTGATAAATCCATCATGTTTAAGCTGCAACAGTCCCAGTTTGAGCAGTTTTTCATGAAATATCCAAAAGTTTCAAAAACGCGCTTCCCAGCCCGAGAGAAAGCAGGTTTCGGCACAGAGCGATGAAAGTTGAGAAACTGTGAGTTCCCGTGAATGAATCAAGTGGAAACTGCTTGAAAGTGATAAATCCATCATGTTTAAGCTTCAACAGTCCCAGTTTGAGCAGTTTTTCATGAAATATCCAAAAGTTTCAAAAACGCGCTTCCCAGCCCGAGAGAAAGCAGGTTTCGGCACAGAGCGATGAAAGTTGAAAAACTGTCAGTTCCCGTGAATGAATCAAGAGGAAACTGCTTGAAAGTGATAAATCCATCATGTTTAAGCTGCAACAGTCCCAGTTTGAGCAGTTTTTCATGAAATATCCAAAAGTTTCAAAAACGCGCTTCCCAGCCCGAGAGAAAGCAGGTTTCGGCACAGAACGATGACGATTGAAAAACTGTGAGTTCCCGTGAATGAATCAAGTGGAATCTGCTTGAAAGTCATAAATCCATCATGTTTAAGCTTCAACAGTCCCAGTTTGAGCAGTTTTTCATGAAATATCCAAAAGCTTCAAAAACGCGCTTCCCAGCCCGAGAGAAAGCAGGTTTCGGCACAGAACGATGACGATTGAAAAACTGTGAGTTCCCGTGAATGAATCAAGTGGAAACTGCTTGAAAGTGATAAATCCATCATGTTTAAGCTTCAACAGTCCCAGTTTGAGCAGTTTTTCATGAAATATCCAAAAGTTTCAAAAACGCGCTTCCCAGCCCGAGAGAAAGCAGGTTTCGGCACAGAGCGATGAAAGTTGAAAAACTGTCAGTTCCCGTGAATGAATCAAGTGGAAACTGCTTGAAAGTGATAAATCCATCATGTTTAAGCTTCAACAGTCCCAGTTTGAGCAGTTTTTCATGAAATATCCAAAAGTTTCAAAAACGCGCTTCCCAGCCCGAGAGAAAGCAGGTTTCGGCACAGAGCGATGAAAGTTGAAAAACTGTCAGTTCCCGTGAATGAATCAAGTGGAAACTGCTTGAAAGTGATAAATCCATCATGTTTAAGCTTCAACAGTCCCAGTTTGAGCAGTTTTTCATGAAATATCCAAAAGTTTCAAAAACGCGCTTCCCAGCCCGAGAGAAAGCAGGTTTCGGCACAGAGCGATGAAAGTTGAAAAACTGTGAGTTCCCGTGAATGAATCAAGTGGAAACTGCTTGAAAGTGATAAATCCATCATGTTTAAGCTTCAACAGTCCCAGTTTGAGCCGTTTTTCATGAAATATCCAAAAGTTTCAAAAACGCGCTTCCCAGCCCGAGAGAAAGCAGGTTTCGGCACAGAGCGATGAAAGTTGAGAAACTGTGAGTTCCCGTGAATGAATCAAGTGGAAACTGCTTGAAAGTGATAAATCCATCATGTTTAAGCTTCAACAGTCCCAGTTTGAGCAGTTTTTCATGAAATATCCAAAAGTTTCAAAAACGCGCTTCCCAGCCCGAGAGAAAGCAGGTTTCGGCACAGAGCGATGAAAGTTGAAAAACTGTGAGTTCCCGTGAATGAATCAAGTGGAAACTGCTTGAAAGTGATAAATCCATCATGTTTAAGCTTCAACAGTCCCAGTTTGAGCAGTTTTTCATGAAATATCCAAAAGTTTCAAAAACGCGCTTCCCAGCCCGAGAGAAAGCAGGTTTCGGCACAGAGCGATGAAAGTTGAAAAACTGTCAGTTCCCGTGAATGAATCAAGATGGAAACTGCTTGAAAGTGATAAATCCATCATGTTTAAGCTTCAACAGTCCCAGTTTGAGCAGTTTTTCATGAAATATCCAAAAGCTTCAAAAACGCGCTTCCCAGCCCGAGAGAAAGCAGGTTTCGGCACAGAGCGATGAAAGTTGAGAAACTGTCAGTTCCCGTGAATGAATCAAGTGGAAACTGCTTGAAAGTGATAAATCCATCATGTTTAAGCTGCAACAGTCCCAGTTTGAGCAGTTTTTCATGAAATATCCAAAAGTTTCAAAAACGCGCTTCCCAGCCCGAGAGAAAGCAGGTTTCGGCACAGAACGATGAAAGTTGAAAAACTGTGAGTTCCCGTGAATGAATCAAGTGGAAACTGCTTGAAAGTGATAAATCCATCATGTTTAAGCTTCAACAGTCCCAGTTTGAGCAGTTTTTCATGAAATATCCAAAAGTTTCAAAAACGCGCTTCCCAGCCCGAGAGAAAGCAGGTTTCGGCACAGAGCGATGAAAGTTGGGTTAGGGTTTAGGGTTAGGGTTAGGGTTAGGGTTAGGGTTAGGGGACACCGTCGATTTGATAGGAATCTGGAATTCCAGAATGGGTTTAGGGTTAGGTTAGGGTTAGGGTTAGGGTTAGGGTTAGGTATAGGGATAAAAACCACTCAAAGTGCCTCTTTTTTGCTTTGAGATTGAATGACTTTTTATAGGAACAACTGACATGAATGGTTGAGACATCTATGGATAGGTCTGGACGAGATCTATCCATACATGTGTGAACCATGTTGGTGTGATGTAAGGGGGAGGAGTTATTCCCAAAAAAAGCACTTTGAAGTGAGTCTTTTGTTAATAACTTTGTAACCCTAAGTGTGAGAGACTTGAGACTTGAGCCATGCGTAGAGGGTGACGAGGCGGTCCGGGTGGTAGGGTTAGGGTTAGGGTTTCTTGAAGTTTTGGTCAAAAGTTGGTCAATGTGACACTCTGGAAGTAGGGTTGTGTCAAGGCTAGGGTTGTGAGTGCGTGGTGTGAAAATCAGGACTGTGGGCCTTTGTTTGGCTGAGTTACAGAGTCATGTTCCCGGAGCCCCATAGGAGTCAATGTAAGTGTTAGGGCTTCCAGTAGGTAATAGGGATCATTAAGAACCCAGTTAATAACTGCTCGTGTAATAACTTTGTAACCCTAAGTGTGAGAGACTTGAGACTTGAGCCATGCGTAGAGGGTGACGAGGCGGTCCGGGTGGTAGGGTTAGGGTTAGGGTTTCTTGAAGTTTTGGTCAAAAGTTGGTCAATGTGACACTCTGGAAGTAGGGTTGTGTCAAGGCTAGGGTTGTGAGTGCGTGGTGTGAAAATCAGGACTGTGGGCCTTTGTTTGGCTGAGTTACAGAGTCATGTTCCCGGAGCCCCATAGGAGTCAATGTAAGTGTTAGGGCTTCCAGGAGGTAATAGGGATCATTAAGAACCCAGTTAATAACTGCTCGTGTAATAACTTTGTAACCCTAAGTGTGAGAGACTTGAGACTTGAGCCATGCGTAGAGGGTGACGAGGCGGTCCGGGTGGTAGGGTTAGGGTTAGGGTTTCTTGAAGTTTTGGTCAAAAGTTGGTCAATGTGACATTCTGGAAGTAGGGTTGTGTCAAGGCTAGGGTTGTGAGTGCGTGGTGTGAAAATCAGGACTGTGGGCCTTTGTTTGGCTGAGTTACAGAGTCATGTTCCCGGAGCCCCATAGGAGTCAATGTAAGTGTTAGGGCTTCCAGTAGGTAATAGGGATCATTAAGAACCCAGTTAATAACTGCTCGTGTAATAACTTTGTAACCCTAAGTGTGAGAGACTTGAGACTTGAGCCATGCGTAGAGGGTGACGAGGCGGTCCGGGTGGTAGGGTTAGGGTTAGGTTAAGGGGTAAATGTGGTAATCGCAGGCCTGCGATTTTTAATAACTTTGTAACCCTAAGTGTGAGAGACTTGAGACTTGAGCCATGCGTAGAGGGTGACGAGCCGGTCCGGGTGGTAGGGTTAGGGTTAGGGTTTCTTGAAGTTTTGGTCAAAAGTTGGTCAATGTGACATTCTGGAAGTAGGGTTGTGTCAAGGCTAGGGTTGTGAGTGCGTGGTGTGAAAATCAGGACTGTGGGCCTTTGTTTGGCTGAGTTACAGAGTCATGTTCCCGGAGCCCCATAGGAGTCAATGTAAGTGTTAGGGCTTCCAGTAGGTAATAGGGATCATTAAGAACCCAGTTAATAACTGCTCGTGTAATAACTTTGTAACCCTAAGTGTGAGAGACTTGAGACTTGAGCCATGCGTAGAGGGTGACGAGCCGGTCCGGGTGGTAGGGTTAGGGTTAGGTATAGGGATAAAAACCACTCAAAGTGCCTCTTTTTTGCTTTGAGATTGAATGACTTTTTATAGGAACAACTGACATGAATGGTTGAGACATCTATGGATAGGTTAAGGGGTAAATGTGGTAATCGCAGGCCTGCGATTTTTAATAACTTTGTAACCCTAAGTGTGAGAGACTTGAGACTTGAGCCATGCGTAGAGGGTGACGAGCCGGTCCGGGTGGTAGGGTTAGGGTTAGGGTTTCTTGAAGTTTTGGTCAAAAGTTGGTCAATGTGACATTCTGGAAGTAGGGTTGTGTCAAGGTATAGGGTTAGGGTTAGGGTTAGGGTTAGGGGTTAGGGTTAGGGTTAGGTAATAGGGATCATTAAGAACCCAGTTAATAACTGCTCGTGTAATAACTTTGTAACCCTAAGTGTGAGAGACTTGAGACTTGAGCCATGCGTAGAGGGTGACGAGCCGGTCCGGGTGGTAGGGTTAGGGTTAGGGTTTCTTGAAGTTTTGGTCAAAAGTTGGTCAATGTGACATTCTGGAAGTAGGGTTGTGTCAAGGCTAGGGTTGTGAGTGCGTGGTGTGAAAATCAGGACTGTGGGCCTTTGTTTGGCTGAGTTACAGAGTCATGTTCCCGGAGCCCCATAGGAGTCAATGTAAGTGTTAGGGCTTCCAGTAGGTAATAGGGATCATTAAGAACCCAGTTAATAACTGCTCGTGTAATAACTTTGTAACCCTAAGTGTGAGAGACTTGAGACTTGAGCCATGCGTAGAGGGTGACGAGGCGGTCCGGGTGGTAGGGTTAGGGTTAGGGTTTCTTGAAGTTTTGGTCAAAAGTTGGTCAATGTGACATTCTGGAAGTAGGGTTGTGTCAAGGCTAGGGTTGTGAGTGCGTGGTGTGAAAATCAGGACTGTGGGCCTTTGTTTGGCTGAGTTACAGAGTCATGTTCCCGGAGCCCCATAGGAGTCAATGTAAGTGTTAGGGCTTCCAGTAGGTAATAGGGATCATTAAGAACCCAGTTAATAACTGCTCGTGTAATAACTTTGTAACCCTAAGTGTGAGAGACTTGAGACTTGAGCCATGCGTAGAGGTTAAGGGGTAAATGTGGTAATCGCAGGCCTGCGATTTTGAATAACTTTGTAACCCTAAGTGCTTGAGACTTGAGACTTGAGCCATGCGTAGAGGGTGACGAGCCGGTCCGGGTGGTAGGGGTAGGGTTAGGGTTTCTGGAAGTTTGGGTCAAAAGTTGGTCAAAGTGACATTCTGGACCTAGGGTTGTGTCAGGGCTAGGGTTGTGAGTGCGTGGTGTGAAAATCAGGACTGTGGGCCTTTGTTTGGCTGAGTTACAGAGTCATGTTCCCGGAGCCCCATAGGAGTCAATGTAAGTGTTAGGGCTTCCAGTAGGTAATAGGGGTAAATGGGGTCCTGAGTCATTGACTCAAGCTCCAATAACTTTGTAACCCTAAGTGTGAGAGACTTGAGACTTGAGCCATGCGTAGAGGGTGACGAGCCGGTCCGGGTGGTTAGGGTTAGGTTAGGGTTAGGTTTAGGGTTAGGGTTAGGGTTAGGGTTAGGGGACACCGTCGATTTGATAGGAATCTGGAATTCCAGAATGGGTTTAGGGTTAGGTTAGGGTTAGGGTTAGGGTTAGGGTTAGGTATAGGGATAAAAACCACTCAAAGTGCCTCTTTTTTGCTTTGAGATTGAATGACTTTTTATAGGAACAACTGACATGAATGGTTGAGACATCTATGGATAGGTCTGGACGAGATCTATCCATACATGTGTGAACCATGTTGGTGTGATGTAAGGGGGAGGAGTTATTCCCAAAAAAAGCACTTTGAAGTGAGTCTTTTGTTAATAACTTTGTAACCCTAAGTGTGAGAGACTTGAGACTTGAGCCATGCGTAGAGGGTGACGAGGCGGTCCGGGTGGTAGGGTTAGGGTTAGGGTTTCTTGAAGTTTTGGTCAAAAGTTGGTCAATGTGACACTCTGGAAGTAGGGTTGTGTCAAGGCTAGGGTTGTGAGTGCGTGGTGTGAAAATCAGGACTGTGGGCCTTTGTTTGGCTGAGTTACAGAGTCATGTTCCCGGAGCCCCATAGGAGTCAATGTAAGTGTTAGGGCTTCCAGTAGGTAATAGGGATCATTAAGAACCCAGTTAATAACTGCTCGTGTAATAACTTTGTAACCCTAAGTGTGAGAGACTTGAGACTTGAGCCATGCGTAGAGGGTGACGAGGCGGTCCGGGTGGTAGGGTTAGGGTTAGGGTTTCTTGAAGTTTTGGTCAAAAGTTGGTCAATGTGACACTCTGGAAGTAGGGTTGTGTCAAGGCTAGGGTTGTGAGTGCGTGGTGTGAAAATCAGGACTGTGGGCCTTTGTTTGGCTGAGTTACAGAGTCATGTTCCCGGAGCCCCATAGGAGTCAATGTAAGTGTTAGGGCTTCCAGTAGGTAATAGGGATCATTAAGAACCCAGTTAATAACTGCTCGTGTAATAACTTTGTAACCCTAAGTGTGAGAGACTTGAGACTTGAGCCATGCGTAGAGGGTGACGAGGCGGTCCGGGTGGTAGGGTTAGGGTTAGGGTTTCTTGAAGTTTTGGTCAAAAGTTGGTCAATGTGACATTCTGGAAGTAGGGTTGTGTCAAGGCTAGGGTTGTGAGTGCGTGGTGTGAAAATCAGGACTGTGGGCCTTTGTTTGGCTGTGTTACAGAGTCATGTTCCCGGAGCCCCATAGGAGTCAATGTAAGTGTTAGGGCTTCCAGTAGGTAATAGGGATCATTAAGAACCCAGTTAATAACTGCTCGTGTAATAACTTTGTAACCCTAAGTGTGAGAGACTTGAGACTTGAGCCATGCGTAGAGGGTGACGAGGCGGTCCGGGTGGTAGGGTTAGGGTTAGGTTAAGGGGTAAATGTGGTAATCGCAGGCCTGCGATTTTTAATAACTTTGTAACCCTAAGTGTGAGAGACTTGAGACTTGAGCCATGCGTAGAGGGTGACGAGCCGGTCCGGGTGGTAGGGTTAGGGTTAGGGTTTCTTGAAGTTTTGGTCAAAAGTTGGTCAATGTGACATTCTGGAAGTAGGGTTGTGTCAAGGCTAGGGTTGTGAGTGCGTGGTGTGAAAATCAGGACTGTGGGCCTTTGTTTGGCTGAGTTACAGAGTCATGTTCCCGGAGCCCCATAGGAGTCAATGTAAGTGTTAGGGCTTCCAGTAGGTAATAGGGATCATTAAGAACCCAGTTAATAACTGCTCGTGTAATAACTTTGTAACCCTAAGTGTGAGAGACTTGAGACTTGAGCCATGCGTAGAGGGTGACGAGCCGGTCCGGGTGGTAGGGTTAGGGTTAGGTATAGGGATAAAAACCACTCAAAGTGCCTCTTTTTTGCTTTGAGATTGAATGACTTTTTATAGGAACAACTGACATGAATGGTTGAGACATCTATGGATAGGTTAAGGGGTAAATGTGGTAATCGCAGGCCTGCGATTTTTAATAACTTTGTAACCCTAAGTGTGAGAGACTTGAGACTTGAGCCATGCGTAGAGGGTGACGAGCCGGTCCGGGTGGTAGGGTTAGGGTTAGGGTTTCTTGAAGTTTTGGTCAAAAGTTGGTCAATGTGACATTCTGGAAGTAGGGTTGTGTCAAGGTATAGGGTTAGGGTTAGGGTTAGGGTTAGGGGTTAGGGTTAGGGTTAGGTAATAGGGATCATTAAGAACCCAGTTAATAACTGCTCGTGTAATAACTTTGTAACCCTAAGTGTGAGAGACTTGAGACTTGAGCCATGCGTAGAGGGTGACGAGCCGGTCCGGGTGGTAGGGTTAGGGTTAGGGTTTCTTGAAGTTTTGGTCAAAAGTTGGTCAATGTGACATTCTGGAAGTAGGGTTGTGTCAAGGCTAGGGTTGTGAGTGCGTGGTGTGAAAATCAGGACTGTGGGCCTTTGTTTGGCTGAGTTACAGAGTCATGTTCCCGGAGCCCCATAGGAGTCAATGTAAGTGTTAGGGCTTCCAGTAGGTAATAGGGGTAAATGGGGTCCTGAGTCATTGACTCAAGCTCCAATAACTTTGTAACCCTAAGTGTGAGAGACTTGAGACTTGAGCCATGCGTAGAGGGTGACGAGCCGGTCCGGGTGGTTAGGGTTAGGTTAGGGTTAGGTTTAGGGTTAGGGTTAGGGTTAGGGTTAGGGGACACCGTCGATTTGATAGGAATCTGGAATTCCAGAATGGGTTTAGGGTTAGGTTAGGGTTAGGGTTAGGGTTAGGGTTAGGTATAGGGATAAAAACCACTCAAAGTGCCTCTTTTTTGCTTTGAGATTGAATGACTTTTTATAGGAACAACTGACATGAATGGTTGAGACATCTATGGATAGGTCTGGACGAGATCTATCCATACATGTGTGAACCATGTTGGTGTGATGTAAGGGGGAGGAGTTATTCCCAAAAAAAGCACTTTGAAGTGAGTCTTTTGTTAATAACTTTGTAACCCTAAGTGTGAGAGACTTGAGACTTGAGCCATGCGTAGAGGGTGACGAGGCGGTCCGGGTGGTAGGGTTAGGGTTAGGGTTTCTTGAAGTTTTGGTCAAAAGTTGGTCAATGTGACACTCTGGAAGTAGGGTTGTGTCAAGGCTAGGGTTGTGAGTGCGTGGTGTGAAAATCAGGACTGTGGGCCTTTGTTTGGCTGAGTTACAGAGTCATGTTCCCGGAGCCCCATAGGAGTCAATGTAAGTGTTAGGGCTTCCAGTAGGTAATAGGGATCATTAAGAACCCAGTTAATAACTGCTCGTGTAATAACTTTGTAACCCTAAGTGTGAGAGACTTGAGACTTGAGCCATGCGTAGAGGGTGACGAGGCGGTCCGGGTGGTAGGGTTAGGGTTAGGGTTTCTTGAAGTTTTGGTCAAAAGTTGGTCAATGTGACACTCTGGAAGTAGGGTTGTGTCAAGGCTAGGGTTGTGAGTGCGTGGTGTGAAAATCAGGACTGTGGGCCTTTGTTTGGCTGAGTTACAGAGTCATGTTCCCGGAGCCCCATAGGAGTCAATGTAAGTGTTAGGGCTTCCAGTAGGTAATAGGGATCATTAAGAACCCAGTTAATAACTGCTCGTGTAATAACTTTGTAACCCTAAGTGTGAGAGACTTGAGACTTGAGCCATGCGTAGAGGGTGACGAGGCGGTCCGGGTGGTAGGGTTAGGGTTAGGGTTTCTTGAAGTTTTGGTCAAAAGTTGGTCAATGTGACATTCTGGAAGTAGGGTTGTGTCAAGGCTAGGGTTGTGAGTGCGTGGTGTGAAAATCAGGACTGTGGGCCTTTGTTTGGCTGAGTTACAGAGTCATGTTCCCGGAGCCCCATAGGAGTCAATGTAAGTGTTAGGGCTTCCAGTAGGTAATAGGGATCATTAAGAACCCAGTTAATAACTGCTCGTGTAATAACTTTGTAACCCTAAGTGTGAGAGACTTGAGACTTGAGCCATGCGTAGAGGGTGACGAGGCGGTCCGGGTGGTAGGGTTAGGGTTAGGTTAAGGGGTAAATGTGGTAATCGCAGGCCTGCGATTTTTAATAACTTTGTAACCCTAAGTGTGAGAGACTTGAGACTTGAGCCATGCGTAGAGGGTGACGAGCCGGTCCGGGTGGTAGGGTTAGGGTTAGGGTTTCTTGAAGTTTTGGTCAAAAGTTGGTCAATGTGACATTCTGGAAGTAGGGTTGTGTCAAGGCTAGGGTTGTGAGTGCGTGGTGTGAAAATCAGGACTGTGGGCCTTTGTTTGGCTGAGTTACAGAGTCATGTTCCCGGAGCCCCATAGGAGTCAATGTAAGTGTTAGGGCTTCCAGTAGGTAATAGGGATCATTAAGAACCCAGTTAATAACTGCTCGTGTAATAACTTTGTAACCCTAAGTGTGAGAGACTTGAGACTTGAGCCATGCGTAGAGGGTGACGAGCCGGTCCGGGTGGTAGGGTTAGGGTTAGGTATAGGGATAAAAACCACTCAAAGTGCCTCTTTTTTGCTTTGAGATTGAATGACTTTTTATAGGAACAACTGACATGAATGGTTGAGACATCTATGGATAGGTTAAGGGGTAAATGTGGTAATCGCAGGCCTGCGATTTTTAATAACTTTGTAACCCTAAGTGTGAGAGACTTGAGACTTGAGCCATGCGTAGAGGGTGACGAGCCGGTCCGGGTGGTAGGGTTAGGGTTAGGGTTTCTTGAAGTTTTGGTCAAAAGTTGGTCAATGTGACATTCTGGAAGTAGGGTTGTGTCAAGGTATAGGGTTAGGGTTAGGGTTAGGGTTAGGGGTTAGGGTTAGGGTTAGGTAATAGGGATCATTAAGAACCCAGTTAATAACTGCTCGTGTAATAACTTTGTAACCCTAAGTGTGAGAGACTTGAGACTTGAGCCATGCGTAGAGGGTGACGAGCCGGTCCGGGTGGTAGGGTTAGGGTTAGGGTTTCTTGAAGTTTTGGTCAAAAGTTGGTCAATGTGACATTCTGGAAGTAGGGTTGTGTCAAGGCTAGGGTTGTGAGTGCGTGGTGTGAAAATCAGGACTGTGGGCCTTTGTTTGGCTGAGTTACAGAGTCATGTTCCCGGAGCCCCATAGGAGTCAATGTAAGTGTTAGGGCTTCCAGTAGGTAATAGGGGTAAATGGGGTCCTGAGTCATTGACTCAAGCTCCAATAACTTTGTAACCCTAAGTGTGAGAGACTTGAGACTTGAGCCATGCGTAGAGGGTGACGAGCCGGTCCGGGTGGTTAGGGTTAGGTTAGGGTTAGGTTTAGGGTTAGGGTTAGGGTTAGGGTTAGGGGACACCGTCGATTTGATAGGAATCTGGAATTCCAGAATGGGTTTAGGGTTAGGTTAGGGTTAGGGTTAGGGTTAGGGTTAGGTATAGGGATAAAAACCACTCAAAGTGCCTCTTTTTTGCTTTGAGATTGAATGACTTTTTATAGGAACAACTGACATGAATGGTTGAGACATCTATGGATAGGTCTGGACGAGATCTATCCATACATGTGTGAACCATGTTGGTGTGATGTAAGGGGGAGGAGTTATTCCCAAAAAAAGCACTTTGAAGTGAGTCTTTTGTTAATAACTTTGTAACCCTAAGTGTGAGAGACTTGAGACTTGAGCCATGCGTAGAGGGTGACGAGGCGGTCCGGGTGGTAGGGTTAGGGTTAGGGTTTCTTGAAGTTTTGGTCAAAAGTTGGTCAATGTGACACTCTGGAAGTAGGGTTGTGTCAAGGCTAGGGTTGTGAGTGCGTGGTGTGAAAATCAGGACTGTGGGCCTTTGTTTGGCTGAGTTACAGAGTCATGTTCCCGGAGCCCCATAGGAGTCAATGTAAGTGTTAGGGCTTCCAGTAGGTAATAGGGATCATTAAGAACCCAGTTAATAACTGCTCGTGTAATAACTTTGTAACCCTAAGTGTGAGAGACTTGAGACTTGAGCCATGCGTAGAGGGTGACGAGGCGGTCCGGGTGGTAGGGTTAGGGTTAGGGTTTCTTGAAGTTTTGGTCAAAAGTTGGTCAATGTGACACTCTGGAAGTAGGGTTGTGTCAAGGCTAGGGTTGTGAGTGCGTGGTGTGAAAATCAGGACTGTGGGCCTTTGTTTGGCTGAGTTACAGAGTCATGTTCCCGGAGCCCCATAGGAGTCAATGTAAGTGTTAGGGCTTCCAGTAGGTAATAGGGATCATTAAGAACCCAGTTAATAACTGCTCGTGTAATAACTTTGTAACCCTAAGTGTGAGAGACTTGAGACTTGAGCCATGCGTAGAGGGTGACGAGGCGGTCCGGGTGGTAGGGTTAGGGTTAGGGTTTCTTGAAGTTTTGGTCAAAAGTTGGTCAATGTGACATTCTGGAAGTAGGGTTGTGTCAAGGCTAGGGTTGTGAGTGCGTGGTGTGAAAATCAGGACTGTGGGCCTTTGTTTGGCTGAGTTACAGAGTCATGTTCCCGGAGCCCCATAGGAGTCAATGTAAGTGTTAGGGCTTCCAGTAGGTAATAGGGATCATTAAGAACCCAGTTAATAACTGCTCGTGTAATAACTTTGTAACCCTAAGTGTGAGAGACTTGAGACTTGAGCCATGCGTAGAGGGTGACGAGGCGGTCCGGGTGGTAGGGTTAGGGTTAGGTTAAGGGGTAAATGTGGTAATCGCAGGCCTGCGATTTTTAATAACTTTGTAACCCTAAGTGTGAGAGACTTGAGACTTGAGCCATGCGTAGAGGGTGACGAGCCGGTCCGGGTGGTAGGGTTAGGGTTAGGGTTTCTTGAAGTTTTGGTCAAAAGTTGGTCAATGTGACATTCTGGAAGTAGGGTTGTGTCAAGGCTAGGGTTGTGAGTGCGTGGTGTGAAAATCAGGACTGTGGGCCTTTGTTTGGCTGAGTTACAGAGTCATGTTCCCGGAGCCCCATAGGAGTCAATGTAAGTGTTAGGGCTTCCAGTAGGTAATAGGGATCATTAAGAACCCAGTTAATAACTGCTCGTGTAATAACTTTGTAACCCTAAGTGTGAGAGACTTGAGACTTGAGCCATGCGTAGAGGGTGACGAGCCGGTCCGGGTGGTAGGGTTAGGGTTAGGTATAGGGATAAAAACCACTCAAAGTGCCTCTTTTTTGCTTTGAGATTGAATGACTTTTTATAGGAACAACTGACATGAATGGTTGAGACATCTATGGATAGGTTAAGGGGTAAATGTGGTAATCGCAGGCCTGCGATTTTTAATAACTTTGTAACCCTAAGTGTGAGAGACTTGAGACTTGAGCCATGCGTAGAGGGTGACGAGCCGGTCCGGGTGGTAGGGTTAGGGTTAGGGTTTCTTGAAGTTTTGGTCAAAAGTTGGTCAATGTGACATTCTGGAAGTAGGGTTGTGTCAAGGTATAGGGTTAGGGTTAGGGTTAGGGTTAGGGGTTAGGGTTAGGGTTAGGTAATAGGGATCATTAAGAACCCAGTTAATAACTGCTCGTGTAATAACTTTGTAACCCTAAGTGTGAGAGACTTGAGACTTGAGCCATGCGTAGAGGGTGACGAGCCGGTCCGGGTGGTAGGGTTAGGGTTAGGGTTTCTTGAAGTTTTGGTCAAAAGTTGGTCAATGTGACATTCTGGAAGTAGGGTTGTGTCAAGGCTAGGGTTGTGAGTGCGTGGTGTGAAAATCAGGACTGTGGGCCTTTGTTTGGCTGAGTTACAGAGTCATGTTCCCGGAGCCCCATAGGAGTCAATGTAAGTGTTAGGGCTTCCAGTAGGTAATAGGGGTAAATGGGGTCCTGAGTCATTGACTCAAGCTCCAATAACTTTGTAACCCTAAGTGTGAGAGACTTGAGACTTGAGCCATGCGTAGAGGGTGACGAGCCGGTCCGGGTGGTTAGGGTTAGGTTAGGGTTAGGTTTAGGGTTAGGGTTAGGGTTAGGGTTAGGGGACACCGTCGATTTGATAGGAATCTGGAATTCCAGAATGGGTTTAGGGTTAGGTTAGGGTTAGGGTTAGGGTTAGGGTTAGGTATAGGGATAAAAACCACTCAAAGTGCCTCTTTTTTGCTTTGAGATTGAATGACTTTTTATAGGAACAACTGACATGAATGGTTGAGACATCTATGGATAGGTCTGGACGAGATCTATCCATACATGTGTGAACCATGTTGGTGTGATGTAAGGGGGAGGAGTTATTCCCAAAAAAAGCACTTTGAAGTGAGTCTTTTGTTAATAACTTTGTAACCCTAAGTGTGAGAGACTTGAGACTTGAGCCATGCGTAGAGGGTGACGAGCCGGTCCGGGTGGTAGGGTTAGGGTTAGGGTTTCTTGAAGTTTTGGTCAAAAGTTGGTCAATGTGACATTCTGGAAGTAGGGTTGTGTCAGGGCTAGGGTTGTGAGTGGTTAGGTTAAGGGGTAAATGTGGTAATCGCAGGCCTGCGATTTTTAATAACTTTGTAACCCTAAGTGTGAGAGACTTGAGACTTGAGCCATGCGTAGAGGGTGACGAGCCGGTCCGGGTGGTAGGGTTAGGGTTAGGTATAGGGATAAAAACCACTCAAAGTGCCTCTTTTTTGCTTTGAGATTGAATGAGTTTTTATAGGAACAACTGACATGAATGGTTGAGACATAGGGTTAGGGTTAGGGTTAGGTATAGGGATGAAAACCACTCAAAGTGCCTCTTTTTTGCTTTGAGATTGAATGACTTTTTATAGGAACAACTGACATGAATGGTTGAGACATCTATGGATAGGTCTGGACGAGATCTATCCATACATGTGTGAACCATGTTGGTGTGATGTAAGGGGGAGGAGTTATTCCCAAAAAAAGCACTTTGAAGTGAGTCTTTTGTTAATAACTTTGTAACCCTAAGTGTGAGAGACTTGAGACTTGAGCCATGCGTAGAGGGTGACGAGCCGGTCCGGGTGGTAGGGTTAGGGTTAGGGTTTCTTGAAGTTTTGGTCAAAAGTTGGTCAATGTGACATTCTGGAAGTAGGGTTGTGTCAAGGCTAGGGTTGTGAGTGCGTGGTGTGAAAATCAGGACTAGGGTTAGGGTTAGGGTTAGGGTTAGGGTTAGGGTTAGGGTTAGGGTTAGGGTTAGGGTTAGGGTTAGGGTTAGGGTTAGGGTTAGGTTAGGGTTAGGGTTAGGGTTAGGGTTAGGGTTAGGGTTAGGGTTAGGGTTAGGGTTAGGGTTAGGGTTAGGGTTAGGGTTAGGGTTAGGGTTAGGGTTAGGGTTAGGGTTAGGGTTAGGGTTAGGGTTAGGGTTAGGGTTAGGGTTAGGGTTAGGGTTAGGGTTAGGGTTAGGGTTAGGGTTAGGGTTAGGGTTAGGGTTAGGGTTAGGGTTAGGGTTAGGGTTAGGGTTAGGGTTAGGGTTAGGGTTAGGGTTAGGGTTAGGGTTAGGGTTAGGGTTAGGGTTAGGGTTAGGGTTAGGGTTAGGGTTAGGGTTAGGGTTAGGGTTAGGGTTAGGGTTAGGGTTAGGTTAGGGTTAGGGTTAGGGTTAGGGTTAGGGTTAGGGTTAGGGTTAGGGTTAGGGTTAGGGTTAGGGTTAGGTTAGGGTTAGGGTTAGGGTTAGGGTTAGGTTAGGGTTAGGGTTAGGGTTAGGGTTAGGGTTAGGTTAGGGTTAGGGTTAGGGTTAGGGTTAGGGTTAGGGTTAGGGTTAGGGTTAGGGTTAGGGTTAGGGTTAGGGTTAGGGTTAGGGTTAGGGTTAGGGTTAGGGTTAGGGTTAGGGTTAGGGTTAGGGTTAGGGTTAGGGTTAGGGTTAGGGTTAGGGTTAGGGTTAGGGTTAGGTTAGGGTTAGGGTTAGGGTTAGGGTTAGGGTTAGGGTTAGGGTTAGGGTTAGGGTTAGGGTTAGGGTTAGGGTTAGGTTAGGGTTAGGGTTAGGGTTAGGGTTAGGGTTAGGGTTAGGGTTAGGGTTAGGGTTAGGGTTAGGGTTAGGGTTAGGGTTAGGGTTAGGGTTAGGGTTAGGGTTAGGGTTAGGGTTAGGGTTAGGGTTAGGGTTAGGGTTAGGGTTAGGGTTAGGGTTAGGTTAGGGTTAGGGTTAGGGTTAGGGTTAGGGTTAGGGTTAGGGTTAGGGTTAGGGTTAGGGTTAGGGTTAGGGTTAGGGTTAGGGTTAGGGTTAGGGTTAGGGTTAGGGTTAGGGTTAGGGTTAGGGTTAGGGTTAGGGTTAGGGTTAGGGTTAGGGTTAGGGTTAGGGTTAGGGTTAGGGTTAGGGTTAGGGTTAGGGTTAGGGTTAGGGTTAGGGTTAGGGTTAGGGTTAGGGTTAGGGTTAGGGTTAGGGTTAGGGTTAGGGTTAGGGTTAGGGTTAGGGTTAGGGTTAGGGTTAGGGTTAGGGTTAGGGTTAGGGTTAGGTTAGGGTTAGGGTTAGGGTTAGGGTTAGGGTTAGGGTTAGGGTTAGGGTTAGGGTTAGGGTTAGGGTTAGGGTTAGGGTTAGGGTTAGGGTTAGGGTTAGGGTTAGGGTTAGGGTTAGGGTTAGGGTTAGGGTTAGGGTTAGGGTTAGGGTTAGGGTTAGGGTTAGGGTTAGGGTTAGGGTTAGGGTTAGGGTTAGGGTTAGGGTTAGGGTTAGGGTTAGGGTTAGGGTTAGGTTAGGGTTAGGGTTAGGGTTAGGGTTAGGGTTAGGGTTAGGGTTAGGGTTAGGGTTAGGGTTAGGGTTAGGGTTAGGGTTAGGGTTAGGGTTGGGGTTAGGGTTAGGGTTAGGGTTAGGGTTAGGGTTAGGGTTAGGGTTAGGGTTAGGGTTAGGGTTAGGGTTAGGGTTAGGGTTAGGGTTAGGGTTAGGGTTAGGGTTAGGGTTAGGGTTAGGGTTAGGGTTAGGGTTAGGGTTAGGGTTAGGGTTAGGGTTAGGGTTAGGGTTAGGGTTAGGGTTAGGGTTAGGGTTAGGTTAGGGTTAGGGTTAGGGTTAGGGTTAGGGTTAGGGTTAGGGTTAGGGTTAGGGTTAGGGTTAGGGTTAGGGTTAGGGTTAGGGTTAGGGTTAGGGTTAGGGTTAGGGTTAGGGTTAGGGTTAGGGTTAGGGTTAGGGTTAGGGTTAGGGTTAGGGTTAGGGTTAGGGTTAGGGTTAGGGTTAGGGTTAGGGTTAGGGTTAGGGTTAGGGTTAGGGTTAGGGTTAGGGTTAGGGTTAGGGTTAGGTTAGGGTTAGGGTTAGGGTTAGGGTTAGGGTTAGGGTTAGGGTTAGGGTTAGGGTTAGGGTTAGGGTTAGGGTTAGGGTTAGGGTTAGGGTTAGGGTTAGGGTTAGGGTTAGGGTTAGGGTTAGGGTTAGGGTTAGGGTTAGGGTTAGGGTTAGGGTTAGGGTTAGGGTTAGGGTTAGGGTTAGGGTTAGGGTTAGGGTTAGGGTTAGGGTTAGGGTTAGGGTTAGGTTAGGGTTAGGGTTAGGGTTAGGTTAGGGTTAGGGTTAGGGTTAGGGTTAGGGTTAGGGTTAGGGTTAGGTTAGGGTTAGGGTTAGGGTTAGGGTTAGGGTTAGGGTTAGGGTTAGGGTTAGGGTTAGGGTTAGGGTTAGGTTAGGGTTAGGGTTAGGGTTAGGGTTAGGGTTAGGTTAGGGTTAGGGTTAGGGTTAGGGTTAGGGTTAGGGTTAGGGTTAGGGTTAGGGTTAGGGTTAGGGTTAGGGTTAGGGTTAGGGTTAGGGTTAGGGTTAGGGTTAGGGTTAGGGTTAGGGTTAGGGTTAGGGTTAGGGTTAGGGTTAGGGTTAGGGTTAGGGTTAGGGTTAGGGTTAGGGTTAGGGTTAGGGTTAGGGTTAGGGTTAGGGTTAGGGTTAGGGTTAGGGTTAGGGTTAGGGTTAGGGTTAGGGTTAGGGTTAGGGTTAGGGTTAGGGTTAGGGTTAGGGTTAGGGTTAGGGTTAGGGTTAGGGTTAGGTTAGGGTTAGGGTTAGGGTTAGGGTTAGGGTTAGGGTTAGGGTTAGGGTTAGGGTTAGGGTTAGGGTTAGGGTTAGGGTTAGGGTTAGGGTTAGGGTTAGGGTTAGGGTTAGGGTTAGGGTTAGGGTTAGGGTTAGGGTTAGGGTTAGGGTTAGGGTTAGGGTTAGGGTTAGGGTTAGGGTTAGGGTTAGGGTTAGGGTTAGGGTTAGGGTTAGGGTTAGGGTTAGGGTTAGGGTTAGGGTTAGGGTTAGGGTTAGGGTTAGGGTTAGGGTTAGGGTTAGGGTTAGGGTTAGGGTTAGGGTTAGGGTTAGGGTTAGGTTAGGGTTAGGGTTAGGGTTAGGGTTAGGGTTAGGGTTAGGGTTAGGGTTAGGGTTAGGGTTAGGGTTAGGGTTAGGGTTAGGGTTAGGGTTAGGGTTAGGGTTAGGGTTAGGGTTAGGGTTAGGGTTAGGGTTAGGGTTAGGGTTAGGGTTAGGGTTAGGGTTAGGGTTAGGGTTAGGGTTAGGGTTAGGGTTAGGGTTAGGGTTAGGGTTAGGGTTAGGGTTAGGGTTAGGGTTAGGGTTAGGGTTAGGGTTAGGGTTAGGGTTAGGGTTAGGGTTAGGGTTAGGGTTAGGGTTAGGGTTAGGGTTAGGGTTAGGGTTAGGGTTAGGGTTAGGGTTAGGGTTAGGGTTAGGGTTAGGGTTAGGGTTAGGGTTAGGGTTAGGGTTAGGGTTAGGGTTAGGGTTAGGGTTAGGGTTAGGGTTAGGGTTAGGGTTAGGGTTAGGGTTAGGGTTAGGGTTAGGGTTAGGGTTAGGGTTAGGGTTAGGGTTAGGGTTAGGGTTAGGGTTAGGGTTAGGGTTAGGGTTAGGGTTAGGGTTAGGGTTAGGGTTAGGGTTAGGGTTAGGGTTAGGGTTAGGGTTAGGGTTAGGGTTAGGGTTAGGGTTAGGGTTAGGGTTAGGGTTAGGGTTAGGGTTAGGGTTAGGGTTAGGGTTAGGGTTAGGGTTAGGGTTAGGGTTAGGGTTAGGGTTAGGGTTAGGGTTAGGGTTAGGGTTAGGGTTAGGTTAGGGTTAGGGTTAGGGTTAGGGTTAGGGTTAGGGTTAGGGTTAGGTTAGGGTTAGGGTTAGGGTTAGGGTTAGGGTTAGGGTTAGGGTTAGGGTTAGGGTTAGGGTTAGGGTTAGGGTTAGGGTTAGGGTTAGGGTTAGGGTTAGGGTTAGGGTTAGGGTTAGGGTTAGGTTAGGGTTAGGGTTAGGGTTAGGGTTAGGGTTAGGGTTAGGGTTAGGGTTAGGGTTAGGGTTAGGGTTAGGGTTAGGGTTAGGGTTAGGGTTAGGGTTAGGGTTAGGGTTAGGGTTAGGGTTAGGGTTAGGGTTAGGGTTAGGGTTAGGGTTAGGGTTAGGGTTAGGGTTAGGGTTAGGGTTAGGGTTGGGGTTAGGGTTAGGGTTAGGGTTAGGGTTAGGGTTAGGGTTAGGGTTAGGGTTAGGGTTAGGGTTAGGGTTAGGGTTAGGGTTAGGTTAGGGTTAGGGTTAGGGTTAGGGTTAGGGTTAGGGTTAGGGTTAGGGTTAGGGTTAGGGTTAGGGTTAGGGTTAGGGTTAGGGTTAGGGTTAGGGTTAGGGTTAGGGTTAGGGTTAGGGTTAGGGTTAGGGTTAGGGTTAGGGTTAGGTTAGGGTTAGGGTTAGGGTTAGGGTTAGGGTTAGGGTTAGGGTTAGGGTTAGGGTTAGGGTTAGGGTTAGGGTTAGGGTTAGGGTTAGGGTTAGGGTTAGGGTTAGGGTTAGGGTTAGGGTTAGGGTTAGGGTTAGGGTTAGGGTTAGGGTTAGGGTTAGGGTTAGGGTTAGGGTTAGGGTTAGGGTTAGGGTTAGGGTTAGGGTTAGGTTAGGGTTAGGGTTAGGGTTAGGGTTAGGGTTAGGGTTAGGGTTAGGGTTAGGGTTAGGGTTAGGGTTAGGGTTAGGGTTAGGGTTAGGGTTAGGGTTAGGGTTAGGGTTAGGGTTAGGGTTAGGGTTAGGGTTAGGGTTAGGGTTAGGGTTAGGGTTAGGGTTAGGGTTAGGGTTAGGTTAGGGTTAGGGTTAGGGTTAGGGTTAGGGTTAGGGTTAGGGTTAGGGTTAGGGTTAGGGTTAGGGTTAGGGTTAGGGTTAGGGTTAGGGTTAGGGTTAGGGTTAGGGTTAGGGTTAGGGTTAGGGTTAGGGTTAGGGTTAGGGTTAGGGTTAGGGTTAGGGTTAGGGTTAGGGTTAGGGTTAGGTTAGGGTTAGGGTTAGGGTTAGGGTTAGGGTTAGGGTTAGGGTTAGGGTTAGGGTTAGGGTTAGGGTTAGGGTTAGGGTTAGGGTTAGGGTTAGGGTTAGGGTTAGGGTTAGGGTTAGGGTTAGGGTTAGGGTTAGGGTTAGGGTTAGGGTTAGGTTAGGGTTAGGGTTAGGGTTAGGGTTAGGGTTAGGGTTAGGGTTAGGGTTAGGGTTAGGGTTAGGGTTAGGTTAGGGTTAGGGTTAGGGTTAGGGTTAGGGTTAGGGTTAGGGTTAGGGTTAGGGTTAGGGTTAGGGTTAGGGTTAGGGTTAGGGTTAGGGTTAGGGTTAGGGTTAGGGTTAGGGTTAGGGTTAGGGTTAGGGTTAGGGTTAGGGTTAGGGTTAGGGTTAGGGTTAGGGTTAGGGTTAGGGTTAGGGTTAGGGTTAGGGTTAGGGTTAGGGTTAGGGTTAGGGTTAGGGTTAGGGTTAGGGTTAGGGTTAGGGTTAGGGTTAGGGTTAGGGTTAGGGTTAGGGTTAGGGTTAGGGTTAGGGTTAGGGTTAGGGTTAGGGTTAGGGTTAGGGTTAGGGTTAGGGTT
>NW_021941351.1:0-28046 GCF_902148845.1 Salarias fasciatus
TGATTCATTCACGGGAACTCACAGTTTTTCAACTTTCATCGCTCTGTGCCCAAACCTGCTTTCTCTCGGGCTGGGAAGCGCGTTTTTGAAACTTTTGGATATTTCATGAAAAACTGCTCAAACTGGGACTGTTGAAGCTTAAACATGATGGATTTATCACTTTCAAGCAGTTTCCACTTGATTCATTCACGGGAACTCACAGTTTTTCAACTTTCATCGCTCTGTGCCCAAACCTGCTTTCTCTCGGGCTGGGAAGCGCGTTTTTGAAACTTTTGGATATTTCATGAAAAACTGCTCAAACTGGGACTGTTGAAGCTTAAACATGATGGATTTATCACTTTCAAGCAGTTTCCACTTGATTCATTCACGGGAACTCACAGTTTTTCAACTTTCATCGCTCTGTGCCCAAACCTGCTTTCTCTCGGGCTGGGAAGCGCGTTTTTGAAACTTTTGGATATTTCATGAAAAACTGCTCAAACTGGGACTGTTGAAGCTTAAACATGATGGATTTATCACTTTCAAGCAGTTTCCACTTGATTCATTCACGGGAACTCACAGTTTTTCAACTTTCATCGCTCTGTGCCCAAACCTGCTTTCTCTCGGGCTGGGAAGCGCGTTTTTGAAACTTTTGGATATTTCATGAAAAACTGCTCAAACTGGGACTGTTGAAGCTTAAACATGATGGATTTATCACTTTCAAGCAGTTTCCACTTGATTCATTCACGGGAACTCACAGTTTTCAACTTTCATCGCTCTGTGCCCAAACCTGCTTTCTCTCGGGCTGGGAAGCGCGTTTTTGAAACTTTTGGATATTTCATGAAAAACTGCTCAAACTGGGACTGTTGAAGCTTAAACATGATGGATTTATCACTTTCAAGCAGTTTCCACTTGATTCATTCACGGGAACTCACAGTTTTTCAACTTTCATCGCTCTGTGCCCAAACCTGCTTTCTCTCGGGCTGGGAAGCGCGTTTTTGAAACTTTTGGATATTTCATGAAAAACTGCTCAAACTGGGACTGTTGAAGCTTAAACATGATGGATTTATCACTTTCAAGCAGTTTCCACTTGATTCATTCACGGGAACTCACAGTTTTTCAACTTTCATCGCTCTGTGCCCAAACCTGCTTTCTCTCGGGCTGGGAAGCGCGTTTTTGAAACTTTTGGATATTTCATGAAAAACTGCTCAAACTGGGACTGTTGAAGCTTAAACATGATGGATTTATCACTTTCAAGCAGTTTCCACTTGATTCATTCACGGGAACTCACAGTTTTTCAACTTTCATCGCTCTGTGCCCAAACCTGCTTTCTCTCGGGCTGGGAAGCGCGTTTTTGAAACTTTTGGATATTTCATGAAAAACTGCTCAAACTGGGACTGTTGAAGCTTAAACATGATGGATTTATCACTTTCAAGCAGTTTCCACTTGATTCATTCACGGGAACTCACAGTTTTTCAACTTTCATCGCTCTGTGCCCAAACCTGCTTTCTCTCGGGCTGGGAAGCGCGTTTTTGAAACTTTTGGATATTTCATGAAAAACTGCTCAAACTGGGACTGTTGAAGCTTAAACATGATGGATTTATCACTTTCAAGCAGTTTCCACTTGATTCATTCACGGGAACTCACAGTTTTTCAACTTTCATCGCTCTGTGCCCAAACCTGCTTTCTCTCGGGCTGGGAAGCGCGTTTTTGAAACTTTTGGATATTTCATGAAAAACTGCTCAAACTGGGACTGTTGAAGCTTAAACATGATGGATTTATCACTTTCAAGCAGTTTCCACTTGATTCATTCACGGGAACTCACAGTTTTTCAACTTTCATCGCTCTGTGCCCAAACCTGCTTTCTCTCGGGCTGGGAAGCGCGTTTTTGAAACTTTTGGATATTTCATGAAAAACTGCTCAAACTGGGACTGTTGAAGCTTAAACATGATGGATTTATCACTTTCAAGCAGTTTCCACTTGATTCATTCACGGGAACTCACAGTTTTTCAACTTTCATCGCTCTGTGCCCAAACCTGCTTTCTCTCGGGCTGGGAAGCGCGTTTTTGAAACTTTTGGATATTTCATGAAAAACTGCTCAAACTGGGACTGTTGAAGCTTAAACATGATGGATTTATCACTTTCAAGCAGTTTCCACTTGATTCATTCACGGGAACTCACAGTTTTTCAACTTTCATCGCTCTGTGCCCAAACCTGCTTTCTCTCGGGCTGGGAAGCGCGTTTTTGAAACTTTTGGATATTTCATGAAAAACTGCTCAAACTGGGACTGTTGAAGCTTAAACATGATGGATTTATCACTTTCAAGCAGTTTCCACTTGATTCATTCACGGGAACTCACAGTTTTTCAACTTTCATCGCTCTGTGCCCAAACCTGCTTTCTCTCGGGCTGGGAAGCGCGTTTTTGAAACTTTTGGATATTTCATGAAAAACTGCTCAAACTGGGACTGTTGAAGCTTAAACATGATGGATTTATCACTTTCAAGCAGTTTCCACTTGATTCATTCACGGGAACTCACAGTTTTTCAACTTTCATCGCTCTGTGCCCAAACCTGCTTTCTCTCGGGCTGGGAAGCGCGTTTTTGAAACTTTTGGATATTTCATGAAAAACTGCTCAAACTGGGACTGTTGAAGCTTAAACATGATGGATTTATCACTTTCAAGCAGTTTCCACTTGATTCATTCACGGGAACTCACAGTTTTCAACTTTCATCGCTCTGTGCCCAAACCTGCTTTCTCTCGGGCTGGGAAGCGCGTTTTTGAAACTTTTGGATATTTCATGAAAAACTGCTCAAACTGGGACTGTTGAAGCTTAAACATGATGGATTTATCACTTTCAAGCAGTTTCCACTTGATTCATTCACGGGAACTCACAGTTTTTCAACTTTCATCGCTCTGTGCCCAAACCTGCTTTCTCTCGGGCTGGGAAGCGCGTTTTTGAAACTTTTGGATATTTCATGAAAAACTGCTCAAACTGGGACTGTTGAAGCTTAAACATGATGGATTTATCACTTTCAAGCAGTTTCCACTTGATTCATTCACGGGAACTCACAGTTTTTCAACTTTCATCGCTCTGTGCCCAAACCTGCTTTCTCTCGGGCTGGGAAGCGCGTTTTTGAAACTTTTGGATATTTCATGAAAAACTGCTCAAACTGGGACTGTTGAAGCTTAAACATGATGGATTTATCACTTTCAAGCAGTTTCCACTTGATTCATTCACGGGAACTCACAGTTTTCAACTTTCATCGCTCTGTGCCCAAACCTGCTTTCTCTCGGGCTGGGAAGCGCGTTTTTGAAACTTTTGGATATTTCATGAAAAACTGCTCAAACTGGGACTGTTGAAGCTTAAACATGATGGATTTATCACTTTCAAGCAGTTTCCACTTGATTCATTCACGGGAACTCACAGTTTTTCAACTTTCATCGCTCTGTGCCCAAACCTGCTTTCTCTCGGGCTGGGAAGCGCGTTTTTGAAACTTTTGGATATTTCATGAAAAACTGCTCAAACTGGGACTGTTGAAGCTTAAACATGATGGATTTATCACTTTCAAGCAGTTTCCACTTGATTCATTCACGGGAACTCACAGTTTTTCAACTTTCATCGCTCTGTGCCCAAACCTGCTTTCTCTCGGGCTGGGAAGCGCGTTTTTGAAACTTTTGGATATTTCATGAAAAACTGCTCAAACTGGGACTGTTGAAGCTTAAACATGATGGATTTATCACTTTCAAGCAGTTTCCACTTGATTCATTCACGGGAACTCACAGTTTTTCAACTTTCATCGCTCTGTGCCCAAACCTGCTTTCTCTCGGGCTGGGAAGCGCGTTTTTGAAACTTTTGGATATTTCATGAAAAACTGCTCAAACTGGGACTGTTGAAGCTTAAACATGATGGATTTATCACTTTCAAGCAGTTTCCACTTGATTCATTCACGGGAACTCACAGTTTTTCAACTTTCATCGCTCTGTGCCCAAACCTGCTTTCTCTCGGGCTGGGAAGCGCGTTTTTGAAACTTTTGGATATTTCATGAAAAACTGCTCAAACTGGGACTGTTGAAGCTTAAACATGATGGATTTATCACTTTCAAGCAGTTTCCACTTGATTCATTCACGGGAACTCACAGTTTTTCAACTTTCATCGCTCTGTGCCCAAACCTGCTTTCTCTCGGGCTGGGAAGCGCGTTTTTGAAACTTTTGGATATTTCATGAAAAACTGCTCAAACTGGGACTGTTGAAGCTTAAACATGATGGATTTATCACTTTCAAGCAGTTTCCACTTGATTCATTCACGGGAACTCACAGTTTTTCAACTTTCATCGCTCTGTGCCCAAACCTGCTTTCTCTCGGGCTGGGAAGCGCGTTTTTGAAACTTTTGGATATTTCATGAAAAACTGCTCAAACTGGGACTGTTGAAGCTTAAACATGATGGATTTATCACTTTCAAGCAGTTTCCACTTGATTCATTCACGGGAACTCACAGTTTTTCAACTTTCATCGCTCTGTGCCCAAACCTGCTTTCTCTCGGGCTGGGAAGCGCGTTTTTGAAACTTTTGGATATTTCATGAAAAACTGCTCAAACTGGGACTGTTGAAGCTTAAACATGATGGATTTATCACTTTCAAGCAGTTTCCACTTGATTCATTCACGGGAACTCACAGTTTTTTCAACTTTCATCGCTCTGTGCCCAAACCTGCTTTCTCTCGGGCTGGGAAGCGCGTTTTTGAAACTTTTGGATATTTCATGAAAAACTGCTCAAACTGGGACTGTTGAAGCTTAAACATGATGGATTTATCACTTTCAAGCAGTTTCCACTTGATTCATTCACGGGAACTCACAGTTTTTCAACTTTCATCGCTCTGTGCCCAAACCTGCTTTCTCTCGGGCTGGGAAGCGCGTTTTTGAAACTTTTGGATATTTCATGAAAAACTGCTCAAACTGGGACTGTTGAAGCTTAAACATGATGGATTTATCACTTTCAAGCAGTTTCCACTTGATTCATTCACGGGAACTCACAGTTTTTCAACTTTCATCGCTCTGTGCCCAAACCTGCTTTCTCTCGGGCTGGGAAGCGCGTTTTTGAAACTTTTGGATATTTCATGAAAAACTGCTCAAACTGGGACTGTTGAAGCTTAAACATGATGGATTTATCACTTTCAAGCAGTTTCCACTTGATTCATTCACGGGAACTCACAGTTTTTCAACTTTCATCGCTCTGTGCCCAAACCTGCTTTCTCTCGGGCTGGGAAGCGCGTTTTTGAAACTTTTGGATATTTCATGAAAAACTGCTCAAACTGGGACTGTTGAAGCTTAAACATGATGGATTTATCACTTTCAAGCAGTTTCCACTTGATTCATTCACGGGAACTCACAGTTTTTCAACTTTCATCGCTCTGTGCCCAAACCTGCTTTCTCTCGGGCTGGGAAGCGCGTTTTTGAAACTTTTGGATATTTCATGAAAAACTGCTCAAACTGGGACTGTTGAAGCTTAAACATGATGGATTTATCACTTTCAAGCAGTTTCCACTTGATTCATTCACGGGAACTCACAGTTTTTCAACTTTCATCGCTCTGTGCCCAAACCTGCTTTCTCTCGGGCTGGGAAGCGCGTTTTTGAAACTTTTGGATATTTCATGAAAAACTGCTCAAACTGGGACTGTTGAAGCTTAAACATGATGGATTTATCACTTTCAAGCAGTTTCCACTTGATTCATTCACGGGAACTCACAGTTTTTCAACTTTCATCGCTCTGTGCCCAAACCTGCTTTCTCTCGGGCTGGGAAGCGCGTTTTTGAAACTTTTGGATATTTCATGAAAAACTGCTCAAACTGGGACTGTTGAAGCTTAAACATGATGGATTTATCACTTTCAAGCAGTTTCCACTTGATTCATTCACGGGAACTCACAGTTTTTCAACTTTCATCGCTCTGTGCCCAAACCTGCTTTCTCTCGGGCTGGGAAGCGCGTTTTTGAAACTTTTGGATATTTCATGAAAAACTGCTCAAACTGGGACTGTTGAAGCTTAAACATGATGGATTTATCACTTTCAAGCAGTTTCCACTTGATTCATTCACGGGAACTCACAGTTTTTCAACTTTCATCGCTCTGTGCCCAAACCTGCTTTCTCTCGGGCTGGGAAGCGCGTTTTTGAAACTTTTGGATATTTCATGAAAAACTGCTCAAACTGGGACTGTTGAAGCTTAAACATGATGGATTTATCACTTTCAAGCAGTTTCCACTTGATTCATTCACGGGAACTCACAGTTTTTCAACTTTCATCGCTCTGTGCCCAAACCTGCTTTCTCTCGGGCTGGGAAGCGCGTTTTTGAAACTTTTGGATATTTCATGAAAAACTGCTCAAACTGGGACTGTTGAAGCTTAAACATGATGGATTTATCACTTTCAAGCAGTTTCCACTTGATTCATTCACGGGAACTCACAGTTTTTCAACTTTCATCGCTCTGTGCCCAAACCTGCTTTCTCTCGGGCTGGGAAGCGCGTTTTTGAAACTTTTGGATATTTCATGAAAAACTGCTCAAACTGGGACTGTTGAAGCTTAAACATGATGGATTTATCACTTTCAAGCAGTTTCCACTTGATTCATTCACGGGAACTCACAGTTTTTCAACTTTCATCGCTCTGTGCCCAAACCTGCTTTCTCTCGGGCTGGGAAGCGCGTTTTTGAAACTTTTGGATATTTCATGAAAAACTGCTCAAACTGGGACTGTTGAAGCTTAAACATGATGGATTTATCACTTTCAAGCAGTTTCCACTTGATTCATTCACGGGAACTCACAGTTTTTCAACTTTCATCGCTCTGTGCCCAAACCTGCTTTCTCTCGGGCTGGGAAGCGCGTTTTTGAAACTTTTGGATATTTCATGAAAAACTGCTCAAACTGGGACTGTTGAAGCTTAAACATGATGGATTTATCACTTTCAAGCAGTTTCCACTTGATTCATTCACGGGAACTCACAGTTTTTCAACTTTCATCGCTCTGTGCCCAAACCTGCTTTCTCTCGGGCTGGGAAGCGCGTTTTTGAAACTTTTGGATATTTCATGAAAAACTGCTCAAACTGGGACTGTTGAAGCTTAAACATGATGGATTTATCACTTTCAAGCAGTTTCCACTTGATTCATTCACGGGAACTCACAGTTTCTCAACTTTCATCGCTCTGTGCCCAAACCTGCTTTCTCTCGGGCTGGGAAGCGCGTTTTTGAAACTTTTGGATATTTCATGAAAAACTGCTCAAACTGGGACTGTTGAAGCTTAAACATGATGGATTTATCACTTTCAAGCAGTTTCCACTTGATTCATTCACGGGAACTCACAGTTTTTCAACTTTCATCGCTCTGTGCCCAAACCTGCTTTCTCTCGGGCTGGGAAGCGCGTTTTTGAAACTTTTGGATATTTCATGAAAAACTGCTCAAACTGGGACTGTTGAAGCTTAAACATGATGGATTTATCACTTTCAAGCAGTTTCCACTTGATTCATTCACGGGAACTCACAGTTTTCAACTTTCATCGCTCTGTGCCCAAACCTGCTTTCTCTCGGGCTGGGAAGCGCGTTTTTGAAACTTTTGGATATTTCATGAAAAACTGCTCAAACTGGGACTGTTGAAGCTTAAACATGATGGATTTATCACTTTCAAGCAGTTTCCACTTGATTCATTCACGGGAACTCACAGTTTTTCAACTTTCATCGCTCTGTGCCCAAACCTGCTTTCTCTCGGGCTGGGAAGCGCGTTTTTGAAACTTTTGGATATTTCATGAAAAACTGCTCAAACTGGGACTGTTGAAGCTTAAACATGATGGATTTATCACTTTCAAGCAGTTTCCACTTGATTCATTCACGGGAACTCACAGTTTTTCAACTTTCATCGCTCTGTGCCCAAACCTGCTTTCTCTCGGGCTGGGAAGCGCGTTTTTGAAACTTTTGGATATTTCATGAAAAACTGCTCAAACTGGGACTGTTGAAGCTTAAACATGATGGATTTATCACTTTCAAGCAGTTTCCACTTGATTCATTCACGGGAACTCACAGTTTTTCAACTTTCATCGCTCTGTGCCCAAACCTGCTTTCTCTCGGGCTGGGAAGCGCGTTTTTGAAACTTTTGGATATTTCATGAAAAACTGCTCAAACTGGGACTGTTGAAGCTTAAACATGATGGATTTATCACTTTCAAGCAGTTTCCACTTGATTCATTCACGGGAACTCACAGTTTTTCAACTTTCATCGCTCTGTGCCCAAACCTGCTTTCTCTCGGGCTGGGAAGCGCGTTTTTGAAACTTTTGGATATTTCATGAAAAACTGCTCAAACTGGGACTGTTGAAGCTTAAACATGATGGATTTATCACTTTCAAGCAGTTTCCACTTGATTCATTCACGGGAACTCACAGTTTTTCAACTTTCATCGCTCTGTGCCCAAACCTGCTTTCTCTCGGGCTGGGAAGCGCGTTTTTGAAACTTTTGGATATTTCATGAAAAACTGCTCAAACTGGGACTGTTGAAGCTTAAACATGATGGATTTATCACTTTCAAGCAGTTTCCACTTGATTCATTCACGGGAACTCACAGTTTTTCAACTTTCATCGCTCTGTGCCCAAACCTGCTTTCTCTCGGGCTGGGAAGCGCGTTTTTGAAACTTTTGGATATTTCATGAAAAACTGCTCAAACTGGGACTGTTGAAGCTTAAACATGATGGATTTATCACTTTCAAGCAGTTTCCACTTGATTCATTCACGGGAACTCACAGTTTTTCAACTTTCATCGCTCTGTGCCCAAACCTGCTTTCTCTCGGGCTGGGAAGCGCGTTTTTGAAACTTTTGGATATTTCATGAAAAACTGCTCAAACTGGGACTGTTGAAGCTTAAACATGATGGATTTATCACTTTCAAGCAGTTTCCACTTGATTCATTCACGGGAACTCACAGTTTTTCAACTTTCATCGCTCTGTGCCCAAACCTGCTTTCTCTCGGGCTGGGAAGCGCGTTTTTGAAACTTTTGGATATTTCATGAAAAACTGCTCAAACTGGGACTGTTGAAGCTTAAACATGATGGATTTATCACTTTCAAGCAGTTTCCACTTGATTCATTCACGGGAACTCACAGTTTTTCAACTTTCATCGCTCTGTGCCCAAACCTGCTTTCTCTCGGGCTGGGAAGCGCGTTTTTGAAACTTTTGGATATTTCATGAAAAACTGCTCAAACTGGGACTGTTGAAGCTTAAACATGATGGATTTATCACTTTCAAGCAGTTTCCACTTGATTCATTCACGGGAACTCACAGTTTTTCAACTTTCATCGCTCTGTGCCCAAACCTGCTTTCTCTCGGGCTGGGAAGCGCGTTTTTGAAACTTTTGGATATTTCATGAAAAACTGCTCAAACTGGGACTGTTGAAGCTTAAACATGATGGATTTATCACTTTCAAGCAGTTTCCACTTGATTCATTCACGGGAACTCACAGTTTTTCAACTTTCATCGCTCTGTGCCCAAACCTGCTTTCTCTCGGGCTGGGAAGCGCGTTTTTGAAACTTTTGGATATTTCATGAAAAACTGCTCAAACTGGGACTGTTGAAGCTTAAACATGATGGATTTATCACTTTCAAGCAGTTTCCACTTGATTCATTCACGGGAACTCACAGTTTTTCAACTTTCATCGCTCTGTGCCCAAACCTGCTTTCTCTCGGGCTGGGAAGCGCGTTTTTGAAACTTTTGGATATTTCATGAAAAACTGCTCAAACTGGGACTGTTGAAGCTTAAACATGATGGATTTATCACTTTCAAGCAGTTTCCACTTGATTCATTCACGGGAACTCACAGTTTTTCAACTTTCATCGCTCTGTGCCCAAACCTGCTTTCTCTCGGGCTGGGAAGCGCGTTTTTGAAACTTTTGGATATTTCATGAAAAACTGCTCAAACTGGGACTGTTGAAGCTTAAACATGATGGATTTATCACTTTCAAGCAGTTTCCACTTGATTCATTCACGGGAACTCACAGTTTTTCAACTTTCATCGCTCTGTGCCCAAACCTGCTTTCTCTCGGGCTGGGAAGCGCGTTTTTGAAACTTTTGGATATTTCATGAAAAACTGCTCAAACTGGGACTGTTGAAGCTTAAACATGATGGATTTATCACTTTCAAGCAGTTTCCACTTGATTCATTCACGGGAACTCACAGTTTTTCAACTTTCATCGCTCTGTGCCCAAACCTGCTTTCTCTCGGGCTGGGAAGCGCGTTTTTGAAACTTTTGGATATTTCATGAAAAACTGCTCAAACTGGGACTGTTGAAGCTTAAACATGATGGATTTATCACTTTCAAGCAGTTTCCACTTGATTCATTCACGGGAACTCACAGTTTCTCAACTTTCATCGCTCTGTGCCCAAACCTGCTTTCTCTCGGGCTGGGAAGCGCGTTTTTGAAACTTTTGGATATTTCATGAAAAACTGCTCAAACTGGGACTGTTGAAGCTTAAACATGATGGATTTATCACTTTCAAGCAGTTTCCACTTGATTCATTCACGGGAACTCACAGTTTTTCAACTTTCATCGCTCTGTGCCCAAACCTGCTTTCTCTCGGGCTGGGAAGCGCGTTTTTGAAACTTTTGGATATTTCATGAAAAACTGCTCAAACTGGGACTGTTGAAGCTTAAACATGATGGATTTATCACTTTCAAGCAGTTTCCACTTGATTCATTCACGGGAACTCACAGTTTTTCAACTTTCATCGCTCTGTGCCCAAACCTGCTTTCTCTCGGGCTGGGAAGCGCGTTTTTGAAACTTTTGGATATTTCATGAAAAACTGCTCAAACTGGGACTGTTGAAGCTTAAACATGATGGATTTATCACTTTCAAGCAGTTTCCACTTGATTCATTCACGGGAACTCACAGTTTTTCAACTTTCATCGCTCTGTGCCCAAACCTGCTTTCTCTCGGGCTGGGAAGCGCGTTTTTGAAACTTTTGGATATTTCATGAAAAACTGCTCAAACTGGGACTGTTGAAGCTTAAACATGATGGATTTATCACTTTCAAGCAGTTTCCACTTGATTCATTCACGGGAACTCACAGTTTTTCAACTTTCATCGCTCTGTGCCCAAACCTGCTTTCTCTCGGGCTGGGAAGCGCGTTTTTGAAACTTTTGGATATTTCATGAAAAACTGCTCAAACTGGGACTGTTGAAGCTTAAACATGATGGATTTATCACTTTCAAGCAGTTTCCACTTGATTCATTCACGGGAACTCACAGTTTTTCAACTTTCATCGCTCTGTGCCCAAACCTGCTTTCTCTCGGGCTGGGAAGCGCGTTTTTGAAACTTTTGGATATTTCATGAAAAACTGCTCAAACTGGGACTGTTGAAGCTTAAACATGATGGATTTATCACTTTCAAGCAGTTTCCACTTGATTCATTCACGGGAACTCACAGTTTTTCAACTTTCATCGCTCTGTGCCCAAACCTGCTTTCTCTCGGGCTGGGAAGCGCGTTTTTGAAACTTTTGGATATTTCATGAAAAACTGCTCAAACTGGGACTGTTGAAGCTTAAACATGATGGATTTATCACTTTCAAGCAGTTTCCACTTGATTCATTCACGGGAACTCACAGTTTTTCAACTTTCATCGCTCTGTGCCCAAACCTGCTTTCTCTCGGGCTGGGAAGCGCGTTTTTGAAACTTTTGGATATTTCATGAAAAACTGCTCAAACTGGGACTGTTGAAGCTTAAACATGATGGATTTATCACTTTCAAGCAGTTTCCACTTGATTCATTCACGGGAACTCACAGTTTTTCAACTTTCATCGCTCTGTGCCCAAACCTGCTTTCTCTCGGGCTGGGAAGCGCGTTTTTGAAACTTTTGGATATTTCATGAAAAACTGCTCAAACTGGGACTGTTGAAGCTTAAACATGATGGATTTATCACTTTCAAGCAGTTTCCACTTGATTCATTCACGGGAACTCACAGTTTTCAACTTTCATCGCTCTGTGCCCAAACCTGCTTTCTCTCGGGCTGGGAAGCGCGTTTTTGAAACTTTTGGATATTTCATGAAAAACTGCTCAAACTGGGACTGTTGAAGCTTAAACATGATGGATTTATCACTTTCAAGCAGTTTCCACTTGATTCATTCACGGGAACTCACAGTTTTTCAACTTTCATCGCTCTGTGCCCAAACCTGCTTTCTCTCGGGCTGGGAAGCGCGTTTTTGAAACTTTTGGATATTTCATGAAAAACTGCTCAAACTGGGACTGTTGAAGCTTAAACATGATGGATTTATCACTTTCAAGCAGTTTCCACTTGATTCATTCACGGGAACTCACAGTTTTTCAACTTTCATCGCTCTGTGCCCAAACCTGCTTTCTCTCGGGCTGGGAAGCGCGTTTTTGAAACTTTTGGATATTTCATGAAAAACTGCTCAAACTGGGACTGTTGAAGCTTAAACATGATGGATTTATCACTTTCAAGCAGTTTCCACTTGATTCATTCACGGGAACTCACAGTTTTTCAACTTTCATCGCTCTGTGCCCAAACCTGCTTTCTCTCGGGCTGGGAAGCGCGTTTTTGAAACTTTTGGATATTTCATGAAAAACTGCTCAAACTGGGACTGTTGAAGCTTAAACATGATGGATTTATCACTTTCAAGCAGTTTCCACTTGATTCATTCACGGGAACTCACAGTTTTTCAACTTTCATCGCTCTGTGCCCAAACCTGCTTTCTCTCGGGCTGGGAAGCGCGTTTTTGAAACTTTTGGATATTTCATGAAAAACTGCTCAAACTGGGACTGTTGAAGCTTAAACATGATGGATTTATCACTTTCAAGCAGTTTCCACTTGATTCATTCACGGGAACTCACAGTTTTTCAACTTTCATCGCTCTGTGCCCAAACCTGCTTTCTCTCGGGCTGGGAAGCGCGTTTTTGAAACTTTTGGATATTTCATGAAAAACTGCTCAAACTGGGACTGTTGAAGCTTAAACATGATGGATTTATCACTTTCAAGCAGTTTCCACTTGATTCATTCACGGGAACTCACAGTTTTTCAACTTTCATCGCTCTGTGCCCAAACCTGCTTTCTCTCGGGCTGGGAAGCGCGTTTTTGAAACTTTTGGATATTTCATGAAAAACTGCTCAAACTGGGACTGTTGAAGCTTAAACATGATGGATTTATCACTTTCAAGCAGTTTCCACTTGATTCATTCACGGGAACTCACAGTTTTTCAACTTTCATCGCTCTGTGCCCAAACCTGCTTTCTCTCGGGCTGGGAAGCGCGTTTTTGAAACTTTTGGATATTTCATGAAAAACTGCTCAAACTGGGACTGTTGAAGCTTAAACATGATGGATTTATCACTTTCAAGCAGTTTCCACTTGATTCATTCACGGGAACTCACAGTTTTTCAACTTTCATCGCTCTGTGCCCAAACCTGCTTTCTCTCGGGCTGGGAAGCGCGTTTTTGAAACTTTTGGATATTTCATGAAAAACTGCTCAAACTGGGACTGTTGAAGCTTAAACATGATGGATTTATCACTTTCAAGCAGTTTCCACTTGATTCATTCACGGGAACTCACAGTTTTTCAACTTTCATCGCTCTGTGCCCAAACCTGCTTTCTCTCGGGCTGGGAAGCGCGTTTTTGAAACTTTTGGATATTTCATGAAAAACTGCTCAAACTGGGACTGTTGAAGCTTAAACATGATGGATTTATCACTTTCAAGCAGTTTCCACTTGATTCATTCACGGGAACTCACAGTTTTTCAACTTTCATCGCTCTGTGCCCAAACCTGCTTTCTCTCGGGCTGGGAAGCGCGTTTTTGAAACTTTTGGATATTTCATGAAAAACTGCTCAAACTGGGACTGTTGAAGCTTAAACATGATGGATTTATCACTTTCAAGCAGTTTCCACTTGATTCATTCACGGGAACTCACAGTTTTTCAACTTTCATCGCTCTGTGCCCAAACCTGCTTTCTCTCGGGCTGGGAAGCGCGTTTTTGAAACTTTTGGATATTTCATGAAAAACTGCTCAAACTGGGACTGTTGAAGCTTAAACATGATGGATTTATCACTTTCAAGCAGTTTCCACTTGATTCATTCACGGGAACTCACAGTTTTTCAACTTTCATCGCTCTGTGCCCAAACCTGCTTTCTCTCGGGCTGGGAAGCGCGTTTTTGAAACTTTTGGATATTTCATGAAAAACTGCTCAAACTGGGACTGTTGAAGCTTAAACATGATGGATTTATCACTTTCAAGCAGTTTCCACTTGATTCATTCACGGGAACTCACAGTTTTTCAACTTTCATCGCTCTGTGCCCAAACCTGCTTTCTCTCGGGCTGGGAAGCGCGTTTTTGAAACTTTTGGATATTTCATGAAAAACTGCTCAAACTGGGACTGTTGAAGCTTAAACATGATGGATTTATCACTTTCAAGCAGTTTCCACTTGATTCATTCACGGGAACTCACAGTTTTTCAACTTTCATCGCTCTGTGCCCAAACCTGCTTTCTCTCGGGCTGGGAAGCGCGTTTTTGAAACTTTTGGATATTTCATGAAAAACTGCTCAAACTGGGACTGTTGAAGCTTAAACATGATGGATTTATCACTTTCAAGCAGTTTCCACTTGATTCATTCACGGGAACTCACAGTTTTTCAACTTTCATCGCTCTGTGCCCAAACCTGCTTTCTCTCGGGCTGGGAAGCGCGTTTTTGAAACTTTTGGATATTTCATGAAAAACTGCTCAAACTGGGACTGTTGAAGCTTAAACATGATGGATTTATCACTTTCAAGCAGTTTCCACTTGATTCATTCACGGGAACTCACAGTTTTTCAACTTTCATCGCTCTGTGCCCAAACCTGCTTTCTCTCGGGCTGGGAAGCGCGTTTTTGAAACTTTTGGATATTTCATGAAAAACTGCTCAAACTGGGACTGTTGAAGCTTAAACATGATGGATTTATCACTTTCAAGCAGTTTCCACTTGATTCATTCACGGGAACTCACAGTTTTTCAACTTTCATCGCTCTGTGCCCAAACCTGCTTTCTCTCGGGCTGGGAAGCGCGTTTTTGAAACTTTTGGATATTTCATGAAAAACTGCTCAAACTGGGACTGTTGAAGCTTAAACATGATGGATTTATCACTTTCAAGCAGTTTCCACTTGATTCATTCACGGGAACTCACAGTTTTTCAACTTTCATCGCTCTGTGCCCAAACCTGCTTTCTCTCGGGCTGGGAAGCGCGTTTTTGAAACTTTTGGATATTTCATGAAAAACTGCTCAAACTGGGACTGTTGAAGCTTAAACATGATGGATTTATCACTTTCAAGCAGTTTCCACTTGATTCATTCACGGGAACTCACAGTTTTTCAACTTTCATCGCTCTGTGCCCAAACCTGCTTTCTCTCGGGCTGGGAAGCGCGTTTTTGAAACTTTTGGATATTTCATGAAAAACTGCTCAAACTGGGACTGTTGAAGCTTAAACATGATGGATTTATCACTTTCAAGCAGTTTCCACTTGATTCATTCACGGGAACTCACAGTTTTTCAACTTTCATCGCTCTGTGCCCAAACCTGCTTTCTCTCGGGCTGGGAAGCGCGTTTTTGAAACTTTTGGATATTTCATGAAAAACTGCTCAAACTGGGACTGTTGAAGCTTAAACATGATGGATTTATCACTTTCAAGCAGTTTCCACTTGATTCATTCACGGGAACTCACAGTTTTTCAACTTTCATCGCTCTGTGCCCAAACCTGCTTTCTCTCGGGCTGGGAAGCGCGTTTTTGAAACTTTTGGATATTTCATGAAAAACTGCTCAAACTGGGACTGTTGAAGCTTAAACATGATGGATTTATCACTTTCAAGCAGTTTCCACTTGATTCATTCACGGGAACTCACAGTTTTTCAACTTTCATCGCTCTGTGCCCAAACCTGCTTTCTCTCGGGCTGGGAAGCGCGTTTTTGAAACTTTTGGATATTTCATGAAAAACTGCTCAAACTGGGACTGTTGAAGCTTAAACATGATGGATTTATCACTTTCAAGCAGTTTCCACTTGATTCATTCACGGGAACTCACAGTTTTTCAACTTTCATCGCTCTGTGCCGAAACCTGCTTTCTCTCGGGCTGGGAAGCGCGTTTTTGAAACTTTTGGATATTTCATGAAAAACTGCTCAAACTGGGACTGTTGAAGCTTAAACATGATGGATTTATCACTTTCAAGCAGTTTCTATGGAGTGAAATTAATGCCAAAACCTCTCCAACACAAAAAACGTGTTTTATTCACAGCCAATGATTCACACACAAACACAGTGTGTTTTGCAAAAGCAAAATGTCATTCACAACTAATGCACTTAGGTTTGTCCATCAAAAAAAACGTTCCACAAATTAAAAAAATATATATCTGCACTTACATTAAAATATTCTTTAAGTGCAAAATAAAATCTTTCAAGATTATTTTTTTTTTTCCGAGTACAAAAAACAATTCTGCGGGTTGGAGAAAAAAATCTGCAGGTTGGAGAAAAAATTCCGCGGGTTGGAGAAACTTTTCTGCGGGTTGGAGAAACTTTTCTGCGGGTTGGAGAAACTATTGGCTCCCCAGCGTCACGTGACTTTTGGCAGCGATTTTGCACCTTCCTGATTCGCATCCGCAGGACTTAGGATTTATTCACAACTGCCAGTGTTGTGTAATTTGCATGCCACAACAGGAGGTGGCGCTGTTGATGCCGTTTAACGCATAGCACCATCCACCATGGCCAGGACCACAACCGAGTGAGTCAGTCGCCCCAAAACAACACGCCCTGAGCAGCCAACAGGTGAGTTTGTGGTCATTGTTGATGAAAAATTAAATTATCTTCGTGGGTACATGTCATTTTTGTCACTGCCGGAGCTAACCCATGTTGTGGTGTCCGTGGTGTTAGCTGGTTGCTAGCGTTAGCCACGCTAGCTCAGGGCAGTAGTGGCAAAGCAAACACTCTTTCCTCCACTTCCTTATAGATTACTGTTGAATTTATATCATAATTGTCCTCACTCATAGGAGATTGACTTTGAGAGTACATTGTAACTGACCTCATGTTAAAAGTCATAATGGGCGTGTGTGTGTTTTTCAGGAGAGCTGCTGATGAAGTGAATGAACCTCATCCAGACTGCGCTCCTGTCATCACATCTCAACACACGGAGGAGAAAGATTCCAACAGAGAGAAAGGAGACAGGAGAGTGTGACGGCAGTTACTGCACCTGCTGCACCTGAACCTCACACACCTGATGGTTATCAAGCTCCACAACAGAGCGACATGGTGGAGAATGAGCAGTGTGTCAGTTGTAAACTTATGAATGGTGAAATGAAGTCCATGTGTGCTGAGATGAACCGCTTGTTTTGTTTATCTTGATTATATGTGATCAACTTCTGTTTTTCTGTAAATAAAATTGATGGCTAACAGTCTTCCTCTGCTTCATTCTAATATTTATCCTGAACATTTCATTCTGTCAGGACAGGTAAATCTATTCACCTGTTACTGCTCATATGGTGACAAAAACCAGCCTCTGCTTTAATAAGTAAATAAGACTATGGTGAAATTAAATATTGTAGCTCAGTAGCTATTTATGAAACTTCATTTTAATGGGAAATCCTCTGTGAGACTGTGCCATTTACCCATGCTGCAATAATGTCACCATTTCTGGTTTCAAAGTCTTTTCTGTTTATTACCAACCTTCTTGTGTAGCAGCGACACTGTTAAAGTTACAGTTACAGTTCAAATAAGGTGCAAAAGTCTGTGCACACAAATATCACTGCAACTGTATAAAGTACGATTAGATTGTGCATAAACAAATAACACTGCAAATAAAATGAAGGAAAACATTGTGCACCTTGCAGTCCACAGGCGTCCACACAACTAAGTCACAAAACTTAGCAGCTGTCACAGAGATGTGAGTCTGTCTGGCTGTAGTATTTCTGTGTCTGGCTGTAGTATTACTGTCTTCAAGACAAAAGTTTGTGCCCTGACAACCAACAGCGCCGTGCTGCTGCGATGCTTTGATGGACATTTCACTTCCAGGCAGCCTTTTCCACAACAGGAGCGGTAAGTGAGCCCAACCGGGTCTGAACAGGGTCCAGCTGGTCTCCGTACAGTCCGTCGCCTTTCTGTTTTGGTCCATTTCTCCTTGTGTTTAATTCTGTCTTGTTGAAGCACAGTACATGATCATTTACTGTAAACACTGTAAACGTGAACGCGCACAGCGCCACCTCCTGTTGTGGCATGCAAATTACACAACACTGGCAGTTGTGAATAAATCCTAAGTCCTGCGGATGCGAATCAGGAAGGTGCAAAATCGCTGCCAAAAGTCACGTGACGCTGGGGAGCCAATAGTTTCTCCAACCCGCAGAAAAGTTTCTCCAACCCGCAGAAAAGTTTCTCCAACCCGCGGAATTTTTTCTCCAACCTGCAGATTTTTTTCTCCAACCCGCAGAATTGTTTTTTGTACTCGGAAAAAAAAAATAATCTTGAAAGATTTTATTTTGCACTTAAAGAATATTTTAATGTAAGTGCAGATATATATTTTTTTAATTTGTGGAACGTTTTTTTGATGGACAAACCTAAGTGCATTAGTTGTGAATGACATTTTGCTTTTGCAAAACACACTGTGTTTGTGTGTGAATCATCGGCTGTGAATAAAACACGTTTTTTGTGTTGGAGAGGTTTTGGCATTAATTTCACTCCATAAGTTTCCACTTGATTCATTCACGGGAACTCACAGTTTTTCAACTTTCATCGCTCTGTGCCAAAACCTGCTTTCTCTCGGGCTGGGAAGCGCGTTTTTGAAACTTTTGGATATTTCATGAAAAACTGCTCAAACTGGGACTGTTGAAGCTTAAACATGATGGATTTATCACTTTCAAGCAGTTTCCACTTGATTCATTCACGGGAACTCACAGTTTTTCAACTTTCATCGCTCTGTGCCAAAACCTGCTTTCTCTCGGGCTGGGAAGCGCGTTTTTGAAACTTTTGGATATTTCATGAAAAACTGCTCAAACTGGGACTGTTGCAGCTTAAACATGATGGATTTATCACTTTCAAGCAGTTTCCACTTGATTCATTCACGGGAACTCACAGTTTTTCAACTTTCATCGCTCTGTGCCGAAACCTGCTTTCTCTCGGGCTGGGAAGCGCGTTTTTGAAACTTTTGGATATTTCATGAAAAACTGCTCAAACTGGGACTGTTGCAGCTTAAACATGATGGATTTATCACTTTCAAGCAGTTTCCACTTGATTCATTCACGGGAACTCACAGTTTTTCAACTTTCATCGCTCTGTGCCAAAACCTGCTTTCTCTCGGGCTGGGAAGCGCGTTTTTGAAACTTTTGGATATTTCATGAAAAACTGCTCAAACTGGGACTGTTGAAGCTTAAACATGATGGATTTATCACTTTCAAGCAGTTTCCACTTGATTCATTCACGGGAACTCACAGTTTTTCAACTTTCATCGCTCTGTGCCGAAACCTGCTTTCTCTCGGGCTGGGAAGCGCGTTTTTGAAACTTTTGGATATTTCATGAAAAACTGCTCAAACTGGGACTGTTGCAGCTTAAACATGATGGATTTATCACTTTCAAGCAGTTTCCACTTGATTCATTCACGGGAACTCACAGTTTTTCAACTTTCATCGCTCTGTGCCGAAACCTGCTTTCTCTCGGGCTGGGAAGCGCGTTTTTGAAACTTTTGGATATTTCATGAAAAACTGCTCAAACTGGGACTGTTGCAGCTTAAACATGATGGATTTATCACTTTCAAGCAGTTTCCACTTGATTCATTCACGGGAACTCACAGTTTTTCAACTTTCATCGCTCTGTGCCGAAACCTGCTTTCTCTCGGGCTGGGAAGCGCGTTTTTGAAACTTTTGGATATTTCATGAAAAACTGCTCAAACTGGGACTGTTGCAGCTTAAACATGATGGATTTATCACTTTCAAGCAGTTTCCACTTGATTCATTCACGGGAACTCACAGTTTTTCAACTTTCATCGCTCTGTGCCGAAACCTGCTTTCTCTCGGGCTGGGAAGCGCGTTTTTGAAACTTTTGGATATTTCATGAAAAACTGCTCAAACTGGGACTGTTGCAGCTTAAACATGATGGATTTATCACTTTCAAGCAGTTTCCACTTGATTCATTCACGGGAACTCACAGTTTTTCAACTTTCATCGCTCTGTGCCGAAACCTGCTTTCTCTCGGGCTGGGAAGCGCGTTTTTGAAACTTTTGGATATTTCATGAAAAACTGCTCAAACTGGGACTGTTGAAGCTTAAACATGATGGATTTATCACTTTCAAGCAGTTTCCACTTGATTCATTCACGGGAACTCACAGTTTTTCAACTTTCATCGCTCTGTGCCAAAACCTGCTTTCTCTCGGGCTGGGAAGCGCGTTTTTGAAACTTTTGGATATTTCATGAAAAACTGCTCAAACTGGGACTGTTGAAGCTTAAACATGATGGATTTATCACTTTCAAGCAGTTTCCACTTGATTCATTCACGGGAACTCACAGTTTTTCAACTTTCATCGCTCTGTGCCAAAACCTGCTTTCTCTCGGGCTGGGAAGCGCGTTTTTGAAACTTTTGGATATTTCATGAAAAACTGCTCAAACTGGGACTGTTGAAGCTTAAACATGATGGATTTATCACTTTCAAGCAGTTTCCACTTGATTCATTCACGGGAACTCACAGTTTTTCAACTTTCATCGCTCTGTGCCGAAACCTGCTTTCTCTCGGGCTGGGAAGCGCGTTTTTGAAACTTTTGGATATTTCATGAAAAACTGCTCAAACTGGGACTGTTGCAGCTTAAACATGATGGATTTATCACTTTCAAGCAGTTTCCACTTGATTCATTCACGGGAACTCACAGTTTTTCAACTTTCATCGCTCTGTGCCGAAACCTGCTTTCTCTCGGGCTGGGAAGCGCGTTTTTGAAACTTTTGGATATTTCATGAAAAACTGCTCAAACTGGGACTGTTGCAGCTTAAACATGATGGATTTATCACTTTCAAGCAGTTTCCACTTGATTCATTCACGGGAACTCACAGTTTTTCAACTTTCATCGCTCTGTGCCAAAACCTGCTTTCTCTCGGGCTGGGAAGCGCGTTTTTGAAACTTTTGGATATTTCATGAAAAACTGCTCAAACTGGGACTGTTGCAGCTTAAACATGATGGATTTATCACTTTCAAGCAGTTTCCACTTGATTCATTCACGGGAACTCACAGTTTTTCAACTTTCATCGCTCTGTGCCGAAACCTGCTTTCTCTCGGGCTGGGAAGCGCGTTTTTGAAACTTTTGGATATTTCATGAAAAACTGCTCAAACTGGGACTGTTGAAGCTTAAACATGATGGATTTATCACTTTCAAGCAGTTTCCACTTGATTCATTCACGGGAACTCACAGTTTTTCAACTTTCATCGCTCTGTGCCGAAACCTGCTTTCTCTCGGGCTGGGAAGCGCGTTTTTGAAACTTTTGGATATTTCATGAAAAACTGCTCAAACTGGGACTGTTGAAGCTTCAATATGATGGATTTATCACTTTCAAGCAGTTTCCACTTGATTCATTCACGGGAATTCACAGTTTTTCAACTTTCATCGCTCTGTGCCGAAACCTGCTTTCTCTCGGGCTGGGAAGCGCGTTTTTGAAACTTTTGGATATTTCATGAAAAACTGCTCAAACTGGGACTGTTGCAGCTTAAACATGATGGATTTATCACTTTCAAGCAGTTTCCACTTGATTCATTCACGGGAACTCACAGTTTTTCAACTTTCATCGCTCTGTGCCGAAACCTGCTTTCTCTCGGGCTGGGAAGCGCGTTTTTGAAACTTTTGGATATTTCATGAAAAACTGCTCAAACTGGGACTGTTGCAGCTTAAACATGATGGATTTATCACTTTCAAGCAGTTTCCACTTGATTCATTCACGGGAACTCACAGTTTTTCAACTTTCATCGCTCTGTGCCGAAACCTGCTTTCTCTCGGGCTGGGAAGCGCGTTTTTGAAACTTTTGGATATTTCATGAAAAACTGCTCAAACTGGGACTGTTGAAGCTTCAATATGATGGATTTATCACTTTCAAGCAGTTTCCACTTGATTCATTCACGGGAATTCACAGTTTTTCAACTTTCATCGCTCTGTGCCGAAACCTGCTTTCTCTCGGGCTGGGAAGCGCGTTTTTGAAACTTTTGGATATTTCATGAAAAACTGCTCAAACTGGGACTGTTGCAGCTTAAACATGATGGATTTATCACTTTCAAGCAGTTTCCACTTGATTCATTCACGGGAACTCACAGTTTTTCAACTTTCATCGCTCTGTGCCCAAACCTGCTTTCTCTCGGGCTGGGAAGCGCGTTTTTGAAACTTTTGGATATTTCATGAAAAACTGCTCAAACTGGGACTGTTGCAGCTTAAACATGATGGATTTATCACTTTCAAGCAGTTTCCACTTGATTCATTCACGGGAACTCACAGTTTTTCAACTTTCATCGCTCTGTGCCCAAACCTGCTTTCTCTCGGGCTGGGAAGCGCGTTTTTGAAACTTTTGGATATTTCATGAAAAACTGCTCAAACTGGGACTGTTGCAGCTTAAACATGATGGATTTATCACTTTCAAGCAGTTTCCACTTGATTCATTCACGGGAACTCACAGTTTTTCAACTTTCATCGCTCTGTGCCGAAACCTGCTTTCTCTCGGGCTGGGAAGCGCGTTTTTGAAACTTTTGGATATTTCATGAAAAACTGCTCAAACTGGGACTGTTGCAGCTTAAACATGATGGATTTATCACTTTCAAGCAGTTTCCACTTGATTCATTCACGGGAACTCACAGTTTTTCAACTTTCATCGCTCTGTGCCGAAACCTGCTTTCTCTCGGGCTGGGAAGCGCGTTTTTGAAACTTTTGGATATTTCATGAAAAACTGCTCAAACTGGGACTGTTGCAGCTTAAACATGATGGATTTATCACTTTCAAGCAGTTTCCACTTGATTCATTCACGGGAACTCACAGTTTTTCAACTTTCATCGCTCTGTGCCGAAACCTGCTTTCTCTCGGGCTGGGAAGCGCGTTTTTGAAACTTTTGGATATTTCATGAAAAACTGCTCAAACTGGGACTGTTGAAGCTTAAACATGATGGATTTATCACTTTCAAGCAGTTTCCACTTGATTCATTCACGGGAACTCACAGTTTTTCAACTTTCATCGCTCTGTGCCGAAACCTGCTTTCTCTCGGGCTGGGAAGCGCGTTTTTGAAACTTTTGGATATTTCATGAAAAACTGCTCAAACTGGGACTGTTGCAGCTTAAACATGATGGATTTATCACTTTCAAGCAGTTTCCACTTGATTCATTCACGGGAACTCACAGTTTTTCAACTTTCATCGCTCTGTGCCGAAACCTGCTTTCTCTCGGGCTGGGAAGCGCGTTTTTGAAACTTTTGGATATTTCATGAAAAACTGCTCAAACTGGGACTGTTGAAGCTTAAACATGATGGATTTATCACTTTCAAGCAGTTTCCACTTGATTCATTCACGGGAACTCACAGTTTTTCAACTTTCATCGCTCTGTGCCGAAACCTGCTTTCTCTCGGGCTGGGAAGCGCGTTTTTGAAACTTTTGGATATTTCATGAAAAACTGCTCAAACTGGGACTGTTGAAGCTTCAATATGATGGATTTATCACTTTCAAGCAGTTTCCACTTGATTCATTCACGGGAATTCACAGTTTTTCAACTTTCATCGCTCTGTGCCGAAACCTGCTTTCTCTCGGGCTGGGAAGCGCGTTTTTGAAACTTTTGGATATTTCATGAAAAACTGCTCAAACTGGGACTGTTGCAGCTTAAACATGATGGATTTATCACTTTCAAGCAGTTTCCACTTGATTCATTCACGGGAACTCACAGTTTTTCAACTTTCATCGCTCTGTGCCGAAACCTGCTTTCCTCTCGGGCTGGGAAGCGCGTTTTTGAAACTTTTGGATATTTCATGAAAAAACTGCTCAAACTGGGACTGTTGAAGCTTAAACATGATGGATTTATCACTTTCAAGCAGTTTCCACTTGATTCATTCACGGGAACTCACAGTTTCAACTTTCATCGCTCTGTGCCAAAACCCTGCTTTCTCTCGGGCTGGGAAGCGCGTTTTTGAAACTTTTGGATATTTCATGAAAAACTGCTCAAACTGGGACTGTTGAAGCTTAAACATGATGGATTTATCACTCTCATGCAGTTTCACTTGATTCATTCACGGGAACTCACAGTCTTTCAACTTTCATCGCTCTGTGCCGAAACCTGCTTTCTCTCGGGCTGGGAAGCGCGTTTTTGAAACTTTTGGATATTTCATGAAAAACTGCTCAAACTGGGACTGTTGCAGCTTAAACATGATGGATTTATCACTTTCAAGCAGTTTCCACTTGATTCATTCACGGGAACTCACAGTTTTTCAACTTTCATCGCTCTGTGCCGAAACCTGCTTTCTCTCGGGCTGGGAAGCGCGTTTTTGAAACTTTTGGATATTTCATGAAAAACTGCTCAAACTGGGACTGTTGCAGCTTAAACATGATGGATTTATCACTTTCAAGCAGTTTCCACTTGATTCATTCACGGGAACTCACAGTTTTTCAACTTTCATCGCTCTGTGCCGAAACCTGCTTTCTCTCGGGCTGGGAAGCGCGTTTTTGAAACTTTTGGATATTTCATGAAAAACTGCTCAAACTGGGACTGTTGCAGCTTAACATGATGGATTTATCACTTTCAAGCAGTTTCCACTTGATTCATTCACGGGAACTCACAGTTTTTCAACTTTCATCGCTCTGTGCCGAAACCTGCTTTCTCTCGGGCTGGGAAGCGCGTTTTTGAAACTTTTGGATATTTCATGAAAAACTGCTCAAACTGGGACTGTTGCAGCTTAAACATGATGGATTTATCACTTTCAAGCAGTTTCCACTTGATTCATTCACGGGAACTCACAGTTTTTCAACTTTCATCGCTCTGTGCCGAAACCTGCTTTCTCTCGGGCTGGGAAGCGCGTTTTTTGAAACTTTTGGATATTTCATGAAAAACTGCTCAAACTGGGACTGTTGAAGCTTAAACATGATGGATTATCACTTTCAAGCAGTTTCCACTTGATTCATTCACGGGAACTCACAGTTTTTCAACTTTCATCGCTCTGTGCCGAAACCTGCTTTCTCTCGGGCTGGGAAGCGCGTTTTTGAAACTTTTGGATATTTCATGAAAAACTGCTCAAACTGGGACTGTTGCAGCTTAAACATGATGGATTTATCACTTTCAAGCAGTTTCCACTTGATTCATTCACGGGAACTCACAGTTTTTCAACTTTCATCGCTCTGTGCCGAAACCTGCTTTCTCTCGGGCTGGGAAGCGCGTTTTTGAAACTTTTGGATATTTCATGAAAAACTGCTCAAACTGGGACTGTTGCAGCTTAAACATGATGGATTTATCACTTTCAAGCAGTTTCCACTTGATTCATTCACGGGAACTCACAGTTTTTTCAACTTTCATCGCTCTGTGCCGAAACCTGCTTTCTCTCGGGCTGGGAAGCGCGTTTTTGAAACTTTTGGATATTTCATGAAAACTGCTCAAACTGGGACTGTTGCAGCTTAAACATGATGGATTTATCACTTTCAAGCAGTTTCCACTTGATTCATTCACGGGAACTCACAGTTTTTCAACTTTCATCGCTCTGTGCCGAAACCTGCTTTCTCTCGGGCTGGGAAGCGCGTTTTTGAAACTTTTGGATATTTCATGAAAAACTGCTCAAACTGGGACTGTTGCAGCTTAAACATGATGGATTTATCACTTTCAAGCAGTTTCCACTTGATTCATTCACGGGAACTCACAGTTTTTCAACTTTCATCGCTCTGTGCCGAAACCTGCTTTCTCTCGGGCTGGGAAGCGCGTTTTTGAAACTTTTGGATATTTCATGAAAAACTGCTCAAACTGGGACTGTTGAAGCTTAAACATGATGGATTTATCACTTTCAAGCAGTTTCCACTTGATTCATTCACGGGAACTCACAGTTTTTCAACTTTCATCGCTCTGTGCCGAAACCTGCTTTCTCTCGGGCTGGGAAGCGCGTTTTTGAAACTTTTGGATATTTCATGAAAAACTGCTCAAACTGGGACTGTTGCAGCTTAAACATGATGGATTTATCACTTTCAAGCAGTTTCCACTTGATTCATTCACGGGAACTTCACAGTTTTTCAACTTTCATCGCTCTGTGCCGAAACCTGCTTTCTCTCGGGCTGGGAAGCGCGTTTTTGAAACTTTTGGATATTTCATGAAAAACTGCTCAAACTGGGACTGTTGCAGCTTAAACATGATGGATTTATCACTTTCAAGCAGTTTCCACTTGATTCATTCACGGGAACTCACAGTTTTTCAACTTTCATCGCTCTGTGCCGAAACCTGCTTTCTCTCGGGCTGGGAAGCGCGTTTTGAAACTTTTGGATATTTCATGAAAAACTGCTCAAACTGGGACTGTTGCAGCTTAAACATGATGGATTTATCACTTTCAAGCAGTTTCCACTTGATTCATTCACGGGAACTCACAGTTTTTCAACTTTCATCGCTCTGTGCCGAAACCTGCTTTCTCTCGGGCTGGGAAGCGCGTTTTTGAAACTTTTGGATATTTCATGAAAAACTGCTCAAACTGGGACTGTTGCAGCTTAAACATGATGGATTTATCACTTTCAAGCAGTTTCCACTTGATTCATTCACGGGAACTCACAGTTTTTCAACTTTCATCGCTCTGTGCCGAAACCTGCTTTCTCTCGGGCTGGGAAGCGCGTTTTTGAAACTTTTGGATATTTCATGAAAAACTGCTCAAACTGGGACTGTTGAAGCTTAAACATGATGGATTTATCACTTTCAAGCAGTTTCCACTTGATTCATTCACGGGAACTCACAGTTTTTCAACTTTCATCGCTCTGTGCCGAAACCTGCTTTCTCTCGGGCTGGGAAGCGCGTTTTTGAAACTTTTGGATATTTCATGAAAAACTGCTCAAACTGGGACTGTTGCAGCTTAAACATGATGGATTATCACTTTCAAGCAGTTTCCACTTGATTCATTCACGGGAACTCACAGTTTTTCAACTTTCATCGCTCTGTGCCGAAACCTGCTTTCTCTCGGGCTGGGAAGCGCGTTTTTGAAACTTTGGATATTTCATGAAAAACTGCTCAAACTGGGACTGTTGCAGCTTAAACATGATGGATTTATCACTTTCAAGCAGTTTCCACTTGATTCATTCACGGGAACTCACAGTTTTTCAACTTTCATCGCTCTGTGCCGAAACCTGCTTTCTCTCGGGCTGGGAAGCGCGTTTTTGAAACTTTTGGATATTTCATGAAAAACTGCTCAAACTGGGACTGTTGCAGCTTAAACATGATGGATTTATCACTTTCAAGCAGTTTCCACTTGATTCATTCACGGGAACTCACAGTTTTTCAACTTTCATCGCTCTGTGCCGAAACCTGCTTTCTCTCGGGCTGGGAAGCGCGTTTTTGAAACTTTTGGATATTTCATGAAAAACTGCTCAAACTGGGACCTGTTGCAGCTTAAACATGATGGATTTATCACTTTCAAGCAGTTTCCACTTGATTCATTCACGGGAACTCACAGTTTTTCAACTTTCATCGCTCTGTGCCGAAACCTGCTTTCTCTCGGGCTGGGAAGCGCGTTTTTTGAAACTTTTGGATATTTCATGAACAACTGCTCAAACTGGGACTGTTGAAGCTTAAACATGATGGATTTATCACTTTCAAGCAGTTTCCACTTGATTCATTCACGGAACTCCAGTTTTTCAACTTTCATCGCTCTGTGCCGAAACCTGCCTTTCTCTCGGGCTGGGAAGCGCGTTTTTGAAACTTTTGGATATTTCATGAAAAACTGCTCAAACTGGGACTGTTGCAGCTTAAACATGATGGATTTATCACTTTCAAGCAGTTTCCACTGATTCATTCACGGGAACTTCACAGTTTTCAACTTTCATCGCTCTGTGCCGAAACCTGCTTTCTCTCGGGCTGGGAAGCGCGTTTTTGAAACTTTTGGATATT
>NW_021941352.1:0-5000 GCF_902148845.1 Salarias fasciatus
CCCTAACCCTAACCCTAACCCTAACCCTAACCCTAACCCTAACCCTAACCCTAACCCTAACCCTAACCCTAACCCTAACCCTAACCCTAACCCTAACCCTAACCCTAACCCTAACCCTAACCCTAACCCTAACCCTAACCCTAACCCTAACCCTAACCCTAACCCTAACCCTAACCCTAACCCTAACCCTAACCCTAACCCTAACCCTAACCCTAACCCTAACCCTAACCCTAACCCTAACCCTAACCCTAACCTAACCCTAACCCTAACCCTAACCCTAACCCTAACCCTAACCCTAACCCTAACCCTAACCCTAACCCTAACCCTAACCCTAACCCTAACCCTAACCCTAACCTAACCCTAACCCTAACCCTAACCCTAACCCTAACCCTAACCCTAACCCTAACCCTAACCCTAACCCTAACCCTAACCCTAACCCTAACCCTAACCCTAACCCTAACCCTAACCCTAACCCTAACCCTAACCCTAACCCTAACCCTAACCCTAACCCTAACCCGAACCCTAACCCTAACCCTAACCCTAACCTAACCCTAACCCTAACCCTAACCCTAACCCTAACCCTAACCCTAACCTAACCTAACCCTAACCCTAACCCTAACCCTAACCCTAACCCTAACCCTAACCCTAACCCTAACCCTAACCCTAACCCTAACCCTAACCCTAACCCTAACCCTAACCCTAACCCTAACCCTAACCCTAACCCTAACCCTAACCCTAACCCTAACCCTAACCCTAACCCTAACCCTAACCTAACCCTAACCCTAACCCTAACCCTAACCCTAACCCTAACCCTAACCCTAACCCTAACCCTAACCCTAACCCTAACCCTAACCCTAACCCTAACCCTAACCCTAACCCTAACCCTAACCCTAACCTAACCCTAACCCTAACCCTAACCCTAACCCTAACCCTAACCCTAACCCTAACCCTAACCCTAACCCTAACCCTAACCCTAACCCTAACCCTAACCCTAACCCTAACCCTAACCCTAACCTAACCCTAACCCTAACCCTAACCTAACCCTAACCCTAACCCTAACCCTAACCCTAACCCTAACCCTAACCCTAACCCTAACCCTAACCTAACCCTAACCCTAACCCTAACCCTAACCCTAACCCTAACCCTAACCCTAACCCTAACCCTAACCCTAACCCTAACCCTAACCCTAACCCTAACCCTAACCCTAACCCTAACCCTAACCCTAACCCTAACCCTAACCCTAACCCTAACCCTAACCCTAACCCTAACCCTAACCCTAACCCTAACCCTAACCCTAACCCTAACCCTAACCCTAACCCTAACCCTAACCCTAACCCTAACCTAACCCTAACCCTAACCCTAACCCTAACCCTAACCCTAACCCTAACCCTAACCCTAACCCTAACCCTAACCCTAACCTAACCCTAACCCTAACCCTAACCCTAACCCTAACCCTAACCCTAACCCTAACCCTAACCCTAACCCTAACCCTAACCTACCCTAACCCTAACCCTAACCCTAACCCTAACCCTAACCCTAACCCTAACCCTAACCCTAACCCTAACCCTAACCCTAACCCTAACCCTAACCCTAACCCTAACCCTAACCCTAACCCTAACCCTAACCCTAACCCTAACCCTAACCCTAACCCTAACCCTAACCCTAACCCTAACCCTAACCTAACCCTAACCCTAACCCTAACCTAACCCTAACCCTAACCCTAACCCTAACCCTAACCCTAACCCTAACCCTAACCCTAACCCTAACCCTAACCCTAACCCTAACCCTAACCCTAACCCTAACCCTAACCCTAACCCTAACCCTAACCCTAACCCTAACCCTAACCCTAACCCTAACCCTAACCCTAACCCTAACCCTAACCCTAACCCTAACCCTAACCCTAACCCTAACCCTAACCCTAACCCTAACCCTAACCCTAACCCTAACCCTAACCCTAACCCTAACCCTAACCCTAACCCTAACCCTAACCCTAACCCTAACCCTAACCCTAACCCTAACCTAACCCTAACCCTAACCCTAACCCTAACCCTAACCCTAACCCTAACCCTAACCCTAACCCTAACCCTAACCCTAACCCTAACCCTAACCCTAACCCTAACCCTAACCCTAACCCTAACCTAACCCTAACCCTAACCCTAACCCTAACCCTAACCCTAACCCTAACCCTAACCCTAACCCTAACCCTAACCCTAACCCTAACCCTAACCCTAACCCTAACCCTAACCCTAACCCTAACCCTAACCCTAACCCTAACCCTAACCCTAACCCTAACCCTAACCCTAACCCTAACCCTAACCCTAACCCTAACCCTAACCCTAACCTAACCCTAACCCTAACCTAACCCTAACCCTAACCCTAACCCTAACCCTAACCTAACCCTAACCCTAACCCTAACCCTAACCCTAACCCTAACCCTAACCCTAACCCTAACCCTAACCCTAACCCTAACCCTAACCCTAACCCTAACCCTAACCCTAACCCTAACCCTAACCCTAACCCTAACCCTAACCCTAACCCTAACCCTAACCCTAACCCTAACCCTAACCCGAACCCTAACCCTAACCTAACCCTAACCCTAACCCTAACCTAACCCTAACCTAACCCTAACCCTAACCCTAACCTAACCCTAACCTAACCCTAACCCTAACCCTAACCTAACCCTAACCCTAACCTAAACCCTAACCTAACCCTAACCCTAACCCTAACCCTAACCCTAACCCTAACCCTAACCCTAACCTAACCCTAACCCTAACCCTAACCTAACCCTAACCCTAACCCTAACCCTAACCTAACCCTAACCCTAACCCTAACCCTAACCCTAACCCGAACCCTAACCCTAACCCTAACCCTAACCCTAACCCTAACCCTAACCCTAACCCTAACCCTAACCTAACCGAACCCTAACCCTAACCTAACCCTAACCCTAACCCTAACCTAACCCTAACCCTAACCCTAACCCTACCCTAACCCTAACCCTAACCCTAACCCTACCCTAAACCCCTAACCCACCCTACCCTAACCCTAACCCTACCCTAACCCTAACCCTAACCCTAACCCTAACCCTAACCTAACCCTAACCCTAACCCTAACCCTAACCCTAACCCTAACCCTAACCCTAACCCTAACCCTAACCCTAACCCTAACCCTAACCCTAACCCTAACCCTAACCCTAACCCTAACCCTAACCCTAACCCTAACCCTAACCCTAACCCTAACCCTAACCCTAACCCTAACCCTAACCCTAACCCTAACCCTAACCCTAACCCTAACCCTAACCCTAACCCTAACCCTAACCCTAACCCTAACCCTAACCTAACCCTAACCCTAACCTAACCCTAACCCTAACCCTAACCCTAACCCTAACCCTAACCCTAACCCTAACCCTAACCCTAACCCTAACCCTAACCCTAACCCTAACCCTAACCCTAACCCTAACCCTAACCCTAACCCTAACCCTAACCCTAACCCTAACCCTAACCCTAACCCTAACCCTAACCCTAACCCTAACCCTAACCCTAACCCTAACCCTAACCCTAACCCTAACCCTAACCCTAACCCTAACCCTAACCCTAACCCTAACCCTAACCCTAACCCTAACCCTAACCCTAACCCTAACCCTAACCCTAACCCTAACCCTAACCCTAACCCTAACCCTAACCCTAACCCTAACCCTAACCCTAACCCTAACCCTAACCCTAACCCTAACCCTAACCCTAACCTAACCCTAACCCTAACCCTAACCCTAACCCTAACCCTAACCCTAACCCTAACCCTAACCCTAACCCTAACCCTAACCCTAACCTAACCCTAACCCTAACCCTAACCCTAACCCTAACCCTAACCCTAACCCTAACCCTAACCCTAACCCTAACCCTAACCCTAACCCTAACCCTAACCCTAACCTAACCCTAACCCTAACCTAACCCTAACCCTAACCCTAACCCTAACCCTAACCCTAACCCTAACCCTAACCCTAACCCTAACCCTAACCCTAACCCTAACCCTAACCCTAACCCTAACCCTAACCCTAACCCTAACCCTAACCCTAACCTAACCCTAACCCTAACCCTAACCCTAACCCTAACCTAACCTAACCCTAACCCTAACCCTAACCCTAACCCTAACCCTAACCCTAACCCTAACCCTAACCCTAACCCTAACCCTAACCCTAACCTAACCCTAACCCTAACCCTAACCCTAACCCTAACCCTAACCCTAACCCTAACCCTAACCCTAACCCTAACCCTAACCCTAACCCTAACCCTAACCCTAACCCTAACCCTAACCCTAACCCTAACCCTAACCCTAACCCTAACCCTAACCCTAACCCTAACCCTAACCCTAACCCTAACCCTAACCCTAACCCTAACCCTAACCCTAACCCTAACCCTAACCCTAACCCTAACCCTAACCCTAACCCTAACCCTAACCCTAACCCTAACCCTAAACCCTAACCTAACCCTAACCCTAACCCTAACCCTAACCCTAACCCTAACCCTAACCCTAACCCTAACCCTAACCTAACCCTAACCCTAACCCTAACCCTAACCCTAACCCTAACCCTAACCCTAACCCTAACCTAACCCTAACCCTAACCCTAACCCTAACCCTAACCTAACCCTAACCCTAACCCTAACCCTAACCTAACCCTAACCCTAACCCTAACCCTAACCCTAACCTAACCCTAACCTAACCCTAACCTAACCTAACCCTAACCCTAACCCTAACCCTAACCTAACCCTAACCCTAACCTAACCCTAACCCTAACCCTAACCCTAACCCTAACCCTAACCCTAACTTACATTGACTCCTATGGGGCTCCGGGAACATGACTCTGTAACTCAGCCAAACAAAGGCCCACAGTCCTGATTTTCACACCACGCACTCACAACCCTAGCCCTGACACAACCCTAGTTCCACAATGTCACTTTGACCAACTTTTGACCCAAACTTCCAGAAACCCTAACCCTACCCCTACC
>NW_021941352.1:10000-26739 GCF_902148845.1 Salarias fasciatus
GGAACATGACTCTGTAACTCAGCCAAACAAAGGCCCACAGTCCTGATTTTCACACCACGCACTCACAACCCTAGCCTTGACACAACCCTACTTCCAGAATGTCACATTGACCAACTTTTGACCAAAACTTCAAGAAACCCTAACCCTAACCCTACCACCCGGACCGGCTCGTCACCCTCTACGCATGGCTCAAGTCTCAAGTCTCTCACACTTAGGGTTACAAAGTTATTGGAGCTTGAGTCAATGACTCAGGACCCCATTTACCCCTATTACCTAACCCTAACACTTACATTGACTCCTATGGGGCTCCGGGAACATGACTCGGTAACTCAGCCAAACAAAGGCCCACAGTCCTGATTTTCACACCACGCACTCACAACCCTAGCCCTGACACAACCCTAGGTCCAGAATGTCACATTGACCAACTTTTGACCAAAACTTCAAGAAACCCTAACCCTAACCCTACCACCCGGACCGGCTCGTCACCCTCTACGCATGGCTCAAGTCTCAAGTCTCTCACACTTAGGGTTACAAAGTTATTGGAGCTTGAGTCAATGACTCAGGACCCCATTTACCCCTATTACCTACTGGAAGCCCTAACACTTACATTGACTCCTATGGGGCTCCGGGAACATGACTCTGTAACTCAGCCAAACAAAGGCCCACAGTCCTGATTTTCACACCACGCACTCACAACCCTAGCCTTGACACAACCCTACTTCCAGAATGTCACATTGACCAACTTTTGACCAAAACTTCAAGAAACCCTAACCCTAACCCTACCACCCGGACCGGCTCGTCACCCTCTACGCATGGCTCAAGTCTCAAGTCTCTCACACTTAGGGTTACAAAGTTATTAAAAATCGCAGGCCTGCGATTACCACATTTACCCCTTAACCTAACCCTAACCCTAACCCTAACCCTACCACCCGGACCGGCTCGTCACCCTCTACGCATGGCTCAAGTCTCAAGTCTCTCACACTTAGGGTTACAAAGTTATTACACGAGCAGTTATTAACTGGGTTCTTAATGATCCCTATTACCTAACCCTAACCCTAACCCTACACGAGCAGTTATTAACTGGGTTCTTAATGATCCCTATTACCTACTGGAAGCCCTAACACTTACATTGACTCCTATGGGGCTCCGGGAACATGACTCTGTAACTCAGCCAAACAAAGGCCCACAGTCCTGATTTTCACACCACGCACTCACAACCCTAGCCCTGACACAACCCTAGGTCCAGAATGTCACTTTGACCAACTTTTGACCCAAACTTACAGAAACCCTAACCCTAGCCCTACCACCCGGACCGGCTCGTCACCCTCTACGCATGGCTCAAGTCTCAAGTCTCAAGCACTTAGGGTTACAAAGTTATTGGAGCTTGAGTCAATGACTCAGGACCCCATTTACCCCTATTACCTAACCCTAACCCTAACCTGACTCTGTAACTCAGCCAAACAAAGGCCCACAGTCCTGATTTTCACACCACGCACTCACAACCCTAGCCTTGACACAACCCTACTTCCAGAATGTCACATTGACCAACTTTTGACCAAAACTTCCAGAAACCCTAACCCTAACCCTACCACCCGGACCGGCTCGTCACCCTCTACGCATGGCTCAAGTCTCAAGTCTCTCACACTTAGGGTTACAAAGTTATTACACGAGCAGTTATTAACTGGGTTCTTAATGATCCCTATTACCTACTGGAAGCCCTAACACTTACATTGACTCCTATGGGGCTCCGGGAACATGACTCTGTAACTCAGCCAAACAAAGGCCCACAGTCCTGATTTTCACACCACGCACTCACAACCCTAGCCTTGACACAACCCTACTTCCAGAATGTCACATTGACCAACTTTTGACCAAAACTTCAAGAAACCCTAACCCTAACCCTACCACCCGGACCGGCTCGTCACCCTCTACGCATGGCTCAAGTCTCAAGTCTCTCACACTTAGGGTTACAAAGTTATTACACGAGCAGTTATTAACTGGGTTCTTAATGATCCCTATTACCTAACCCTAACCCTAACCCTACACGAGCAGTTATTAACTGGGTTCTTAATGATCCCTATTACCTACTGGAAGCCCTAACACTTACATTGACTCCTATGGGGCTCCGGGAACATGACTCTGTAACTCAGCCAAACAAAGGCCCACAGTCCTGATTTTCACACCACGCACTCACAACCCTAGCCCTGACACAACCCTAGGTCCAGAATGTCACTTTGACCAACTTTTGACCCAAACTTACAGAAACCCTAACCCTAGCCCTACCACCCGGACCGGCTCGTCACCCTCTACGCATGGCTCAAGTCTCAAGTCTCAAGCACTTAGGGTTACAAAGTTATTGGAGCTTGAGTCAATGACTCAGGACCCCATTTACCCCTATTACCTAACCCTAACCCTAACCCTAACCCTAACCTAACCCATTTACCCCTATTACCTAACCCTAACCCTACACGGGCAGTTATTAACTGGGTTCTTAATGATCCCTATTACCTACTGGAAGCCCTAACACTTACATTGACTCCTATGGGGCTCCGGGAACATGACTCTGTAACTCAGCCAAACAAAGGCCCACAGTCCTGATTTTCACACCACGCACTCACAACCCTAGCCCTGACACAACCCTAGGTCCAGAATGTCACTTTGACCAACTTTTGACCCAAACTTACAGAAACCCTAACCCTAGCCCTACCACCCGGACCGGCTCGTCACCCTCTACGCATGGCTCAAGTCTCAAGTCTCAAGCACTTAGGGTTACAAAGTTATTGGAGCTTGAGTCAATGACTCAGGACCCCATTTACCCCTATTACCTACTGGAAGCCCTAACACTTACATTGACTCCTATGGGGCTCCGGGAACATGACTCTGTAACTCAGCCAAACAAAGGCCCACAGTCCTGATTTTCACACCACGCACTCACAACCCTAGCCCTGACACAACCCTAGGTCCAGAATGTCACTTTGACCAACTTTTGACCCAAACTTACAGAAACCCTAACCCTAGCCCTACCACCCGGACCGGCTCGTCACCCTCTACGCATGGCTCAAGTCTCAAGTCTCAAGCACTTAGGGTTACAAAGTTATTGGAGCTTGAGTCAATGACTCAGGACCCCATTTACCCCTATTACCTAACCCTAACCCTAACCTGACTCTGTAACTCAGCCAAACAAAGGCCCACAGTCCTGATTTTCACACCACGCACTCACAACCCTAGCCTTGACACAACCCTACTTCCAGAATGTCACATTGACCAACTTTTGACCAAAACTTCCAGAAACCCTAACCCTAACCCTACCACCCGGACCGGCTCGTCACCCTCTACGCATGGCTCAAGTCTCAAGTCTCTCACACTTAGGGTTACAAAGTTATTAACAAAAGACTCATTTCAAAGTGCCTTTTTTTGGAATAACTCCTCCCCCTTACATCACAACAACATGGTTCACATATGTATGGATAGATCTCGTCCAGACCTATCCATAGATGTCTCAACCATTCATGTCAGTTGTTCCTATAAAAAGTCATTCAATCTCAAAGCAAAAAAGAGGCACTTTGAGTGGTTTTTATCCCTATACCTACTGGAAACCCTAACACTTACATTGACTCCTATGGGGCTCCGGGAACATGACTCTGTAACTCAGCCAAACAAAGGCCCACAGTCCTGATTTTCACACCACGCACTCACAACCCTAGCCCTGACACAACCCTAGGTCCAGAATGTCACTTTGACCAACTTTTGACCCAAACTTCCAGAAACCCTAACCCTACCCCTACCACCCGGACCGGCTCGTCACCCTCTACGCATGGCTCAAGTCTCAAGTCTCAAGCACTTAGGGTTACAAAGTTATTACACGAGCAGTTATTAACTGGGTTCTTAATGATCCCTATTACCTAACCCTAACCCTAACCCTAACCTAACCCTAACCCTAACCCTAACCCTAACCCTAACCCTAACCCTAACCCACTTTCAAGCAGTTTCCACTTGATTCATTCACGGGAACTCTCAGTTTTTCGACTTTCAGCGCTCTGTGCCGAAACCTGCTTTCTCTCGGGCTGGGAAGCGCGTTTTTGAAACTTTTGGATATTTCATGAAAAACTGCTCAAACTGGGACTGTTGAAGCTTAAACATGATGGATTTATCACTTTCAAGCAGTTTCCACTTGATTCATTCACGGGAACTCTCAGTTTTTCGACTTTCATCGCTCTGTGCCGAAACCTGCTTTCTCTCGGGCTGGGAAGCGCGTTTTTGAAACTTTGGGATATTTCATGAAAAACTGCTCAAACTGGGACTGTTGAAGCTTAAACATGATGGAAATATCACTTTCAAGCAGTTTCCACTTGATTCATTCACGGGAACTCTCAGTTTTTCGACTTTCATCGCTCTGTGCCGAAACCTGCTTTCTCTCGGGCTGGGAAGCGCGTTTTTGAAACTTTTGGATATTTCATGAAAAACTGCTCAAACTGGGACTGTTGAAGCTTAAACATGATGGATTTATCACTTTCAAGCAGTTTCCACTTGATTCATTCACGGGAACTCTCAGTTTTTCGACTTTCATCGCTCTGTGCCGAAACCTGCTTTCTCTCGGGCTGGGAAGCGCGTTTTTGAAACTTTTGGATATTTCATGAAAAACTGCTCAAACTGGGACTGTTGAAGCTTAAACATGATGGATTTATCACTTTCAAGCAGTTTCCACTTGATTCATTCACGGGAACTCTCAGTTTTTCGACTTTCATCGCTCTGTGCCGAAACCTGCTTTCTCTCGGGCTGGGAAGCGCGTTTTTGAAACTTTTGGATATTTCATGAAAAACTGCTCAAACTGGGACTGTTGAAGCTTAAACATGATGGATTTATCACTTTCAAGCAGTTTCCACTTGATTCATTCACGGGAACTCTCAGTTTTTCGACTTTCATCGCTCTGTGCCGAAACCTGCTTTCTCTCGGGCTGGGAAGCGCGTTTTTGAAACTTTTGGATATTTCATGAAAAACTGCTCAAACTGGGACTGTTGAAGCTTAAACATGATGGAAATATCACTTTCAAGCAGTTTCCACTTGATTCATTCACGGGAACTCTCAGTTTTTCGACTTTCATCGCTCTGTGCCGAAACCTGCTTTCTCTCGGGCTGGGAAGCGCGTTTTTGAAACTTTTGGATATTTCATGAAAAACTGCTCAAACTGGGACTGTTGAAGCTTAAACATGATGGATTTATCACTTTCAAGCAGTTTCCACTTGATTCATTCACGGGAACTCTCAGTTTTTCGACTTTCATCGCTCTGTGCCGAAACCTGCTTTCTCTCGGGCTGGGAAGCGCGTTTTTGAAACTTTTGGATATTTCATGAAAAACTGCTCAAACTGGGACTGTTGAAGCTTAAACATGATGGATTTATCACTTTCAAGCAGTTTCCACTTGATTCATTCACGGGAACTCTCAGTTTTTCGACTTTCATCGCTCTGTGCCGAAACCTGCTTTCTCTCGGGCTGGGAAGCGCGTTTTTGAAACTTTTGGATATTTCATGAAAAACTGCTCAAACTGGGACTGTTGAAGCTTAAACATGATGGATTTATCACTTTCAAGCAGTTTCCACTTGATTCATTCACGGGAACTCTCAGTTTTTCGACTTTCATCGCTCTGTGCCGAAACCTGCTTTCTCTCGGGCTGGGAAGCGCGTTTTTGAAACTTTTGGATATTTCATGAAAAACTGCTCAAACTGGGACTGTTGAAGCTTAAACATGATGGATTTATCACTTTCAAGCAGTTTCCACTTGATTCATTCACGGGAACTCTCAGTTTTTCGACTTTCATCGCTCTGTGCCGAAACCTGCTTTCTCTCGGGCTGGGAAGCGCGTTTTTGAAACTTTTGGATATTTCATGAAAAACTGCTCAAACTGGGACTGTTGAAGCTTAAACATGATGGATTTATCACTTTCAAGCAGTTTCCACTTGATTCATTCACGGGAACTCTCAGTTTTTCGACTTTCATCGCTCTGTGCCGAAACCTGCTTTCTCTCGGGCTGGGAAGCGCGTTTTTGAAACTTTTGGATATTTCATGAAAAACTGCTCAAACTGGGACTGTTGAAGCTTAAACATGATGGATTTATCACTTTCAAGCAGTTTCCACTTGATTCATTCACGGGAACTCTCAGTTTTTCGACTTTCATCGCTCTGTGCCGAAACCTGCTTTCTCTTGGGCTGGGAAGCGCGTTTTTGAAACTTTTGGATATTTCATGAAAAACTGCTCAAACTGGGACTGTTGAAGCTTAAACATGATGGATTTATCACTTTCAAGCAGTTTCCACTTGATTCATTCACGGGAACTCTCAGTTTTTCGACTTTCATCGCTCTGTGCCGAAACCTGCTTTCTCTCGGGCTGGGAAGCGCGTTTTTGAAACTTTTGGATATTTCATGAAAAACTGCTCAAACTGGGACTGTTGAAGCTTAAACATGATGGATTTATCACTTTCAAGCAGTTTCCACTTGATTCATTCACGGGAACTCTCAGTTTTTCGACTTTCATCGCTCTGTGCCGAAACCTGCTTTCTCTCGGGCTGGGAAGCGCGTTTTTGAAACTTTTGGATATTTCATGAAAAACTGCTCAAACTGGGACTGTTGAAGCTTAAACATGATGGATTTATCACTTTCAAGCAGTTTCCACTTGATTCATTCACGGGAACTCTCAGTTTTTCGACTTTCATCGCTCTGTGCCGAAACCTGCTTTCTCTCGGGCTGGGAAGCGCGTTTTTGAAACTTTTGGATATTTCATGAAAAACTGCTCAAACTGGGACTGTTGAAGCTTAAACATGATGGATTTATCACTTTCAAGCAGTTTCCACTTGATTCATTCACGGGAACTCTCAGTTTTTCGACTTTCATCGCTCTGTGCCGAAACCTGCTTTCTCTCGGGCTGGGAAGCGCGTTTTTGAAACTTTGGGATATTTCATGAAAAACTGCTCAAACTGGGACTGTTGAAGCTTAAACATGATGGATTTATCACTTTCAAGCAGTTTCCACTTGATTCATTCACGGGAACTCTCAGTTTTTCGACTTTCATCGCTCTGTGCCGAAACCTGCTTTCTCTCGGGCTGGGAAGCGCGTTTTTGAAACTTTTGGATATTTCATGAAAAACTGCTCAAACTGGGACTGTTGAAGCTTAAACATGATGGATTTATCACTTTCAAGCAGTTTCCACTTGATTCATTCACGGGAACTCTCAGTTTTTCGACTTTCATCGCTCTGTGCCGAAACCTGCTTTCTCTTGGGCTGGGAAGCGCGTTTTTGAAACTTTTGGATATTTCATGAAAAACTGCTCAAACTGGGACTGTTGAAGCTTAAATATGATGGATTTATCACTTTCAAGCAGTTTCCACTTGATTCATTCACGGGAACTCTCAGTTTTTCGACTTTCAGCGCTCTGTGCCGAAACCTGCTTTCTCTCGGGCTGGGAAGCGCGTTTTTGAAACTTTTGGATATTTCATGAAAAACTGCTCAAACTGGGACTGTTGAAGCTTAAATATGATGGATTTATCACTTTCAAGCAGTTTCCACTTGATTCATTCACGGGAACTCTCAGTTTTTCGACTTTCATCGCTCTGTGCCGAAACCTGCTTTCTCTCGGGCTGGGAAGCGCGTTTTTGAAACTTTTGGATATTTGATGAAAAACTGCTCAAACTGGGACTGTTGAAGCTTAAACATGATGGATTTATCACTTTCAAGCAGTTTCCACTTGATTCATTCACGGGAACTCTCAGTTTTTCGACTTTCATCGCTCTGTGCCGAAACCTGCTTTCTCTCGGGCTGGGAAGCGCGTTTTTGAAACTTTGGGATATTTCATGAAAAACTGCTCAAACTGGGACTGTTGAAGCTTAAACATGATGGAAATATCACTTTCAAGCAGTTTCCACTTGATTCATTCACGGGAACTCTCAGTTTTTCGACTTTCATCGCTCTGTGCCGAAACCTGCTTTCTCTCGGGCTGGGAAGCGCGTTTTTGAAACTTTTGGATATTTCATGAAAAACTGCTCAAACTGGGACTGTTGAAGCTTAAACATGATGGATTTATCACTTTCAAGCAGTTTCCACTTGATTCATTCACGGGAACTCTCAGTTTTTCGACTTTCATCGCTCTGTGCCGAAACCTGCTTTCTCTCGGGCTGGGAAGCGCGTTTTTGAAACTTTTGGATATTTCATGAAAAACTGCTCAAACTGGGACTGTTGAAGCTTAAATATGATGGATTTATCACTTTCAAGCAGTTTCCACTTGATTCATTCACGGGAACTCTCAGTTTTTCGACTTTCATCGCTCTGTGCCGAAACCTGCTTTCTCTCGGGCTGGGAAGCGCGTTTTTGAAACTTTTGGATATTTCATGAAAAACTGCTCAAACTGGGACTGTTGAAGCTTAAACATGATGGATTTATCACTTTCAAGCAGTTTCCACTTGATTCATTCACGGGAACTCTCAGTTTTTCGACTTTCATCGCTCTGTGCCGAAACCTGCTTTCTCTCGGGCTGGGAAGCGCGTTTTTGAAACTTTGGGATATTTCATGAAAAACTGCTCAAACTGGGACTGTTGAAGCTTAAACATGATGGATTTATCACTTTCAAGCAGTATCCACTTGATTCATTCACGGGAACTCACAGTTTTTCAACTTTCATCGCTCTGTGCCGAAACCTGCTTTCTCTCGGGCTGGGAAGCGCGTTTTTAAAACTTTGGGATATTTCATGAAAAACTGCTCAAACTGGGACTGTTGAAGCTTAAACATGATGGAAATATCACTTTCAAGCAGTTTCCACTTGATTCATTCACGGGAACTCTCAGTTTTTCGACTTTCATCGCTCTGTGCCGAAACCTGCTTTCTCTCGGGCTGGGAAGCGCGTTTTTGAAACTTTTGGATATTTCATGAAAAACTGCTCAAACTGGGACTGTTGAAGCTTAAACATGATGGATTTATCACTTTCAAGCAGTTTCCACTTGATTCATTCACGGGAACTCTCAGTTTTTCGACTTTCATCGCTCTGTGCCGAAACCTGCTTTCTCTCGGGCTGGGAAGCGCGTTTTTGAAACTTTTGGATATTTCATGAAAAACTGCTCAAACTGGGACTGTTGAAGCTTAAATATGATGGATTTATCACTTTCAAGCAGTTTCCACTTGATTCATTCACGGGAACTCTCAGTTTTTCGACTTTCATCGCTCTGTGCCGAAACCTGCTTTCTCTCGGGCTGGGAAGCGCGTTTTTGAAACTTTTGGATATTTCATGAAAAACTGCTCAAACTGGGACTGTTGAAGCTTAAACATGATGGATTTATCACTTTCAAGCAGTTTCCACTTGATTCATTCACGGGAACTCTCAGTTTTTCGACTTTCATCGCTCTGTGCCGAAACCTGCTTTCTCTCGGGCTGGGAAGCGCGTTTTTGAAACTTTGGGATATTTCATGAAAAACTGCTCAAACTGGGACTGTTGAAGCTTAAACATGATGGAAATATCACTTTCAAGCAGTTTCCACTTGATTCATTCACGGGAACTCTCAGTTTTTCGACTTTCATCGCTCTGTGCCGAAACCTGCTTTCTCTCGGGCTGGGAAGCGCGTTTTTGAAACTTTTGGATATTTCATGAAAAACTGCTCAAACTGGGACTGTTGAAGCTTAAACATGATGGATTTATCACTTTCAAGCAGTTTCCACTTGATTCATTCACGGGAACTCTCAGTTTTTCGACTTTCATCGCTCTGTGCCGAAACCTGCTTTCCTCTCGGGCTGGGAAGCGCGTTTTTGAAACTTTTGGATATTTCATGAAAAACTGCTCAAACTGGGACTGTTGAAGCTTAAACATGATGGATTTATCACTTTCAAGCAGTTTCCACTTGATTCATTCACGGGAACTCTCAGTTTTTCGACTTTCATCGCTCTGTGCCGAAACCTGCTTTCTCTTGGGCTGGGAAGCGCGTTTTTGAAACTTTTGGATATTTCATGAAAAACTGCTCAAACTGGGACTGTTGAAGCTTAAACATGATGGATTTATCACTTTCAAGCAGTTTCCACTTGATTCATTCACGGGAACTCTCAGTTTTTCGACTTTCATCGCTCTGTGCCGAAACCTGCTTTCTCTCGGGCTGGGAAGCGCGTTTTTGAAACTTTGGGATATTTCATGAAAAACTGCTCAAACTGGGACTGTTGAAGCTTAAACATGATGGATTTATCACTTTCAAGCAGTTTACACTTGATTCATTCACGGGAACTCTCAGTTTTTCGACTTCCATCGCTCTGTGCCGAAACCTGCTTTCTCTCGGGCTGGGAAGCGCGTTTTTGAAACTTTTGGATATTTCATGAAAAACTGCTCAAACTGGGACTGTTGAAGCTTAAACATGATGGATTTATCACTTTCAAGCAGTTTCCACTTGATTCATTCACGGGAACTCTCAGTTTTTCGACTTTCATCGCTCTGTGCCGAAACCTGCTTTCTCTCGGGCTGGGAAGCGCGTTTTTGAAACTTTTGGATATTTCATGAAAAACTGCTCAAACTGGGACTGTTGAAGCTTAAACATGATGGATTTATCACTTTCAAGCAGTTTCCACTTGATTCATTCACGGGAACTCTCAGTTTTTCGACTTTCATCGCTCTGTGCCGAAACCTGCTTTCTCTCGGGCTGGGAAGCGCGTTTTTGAAACTTTTGGATATTTCATGAAAAACTGCTCAAACTGGGACTGTTGAAGCTTAAACATGATGGAAATATCACTTTCAAGCAGTTTCCACTTGATTCATTCACGGGAACTCTCAGTTTTTCGACTTTCATCGCTCTGTGCCGAAACCTGCTTTCCTCTCGGGCTGGGAAGCGCGTTTTTGAAACTTTGGGATATTTCATGAAAAACTGCTCAAACTGGGACTGTTGAAGCTTAAACATGATGGATTTATCACTTTCAAGCAGTTTCCACTTGATTCATTCACGGGAACTCTCAGTTTTTCGACTTTCATCGCTCTGTGCCGAAACCTGCTTTCTCTCGGGCTGGGAAGCGCGTTTTTGAAACTTTTGGATATTTCATGAAAAACTGCTCAAACTGGGACTGTTGAAGCTTAAACATGATGGAAATATCACTTTCAAGCAGTTTCCACTTGATTCATTCACGGGAACTCTCAGTTTTTCGACTTTCAGCGCTCTGTGCCGAAACCTGCTTTCTCTCGGGCTGGGAAGCGCGTTTTTGAAACTTTTGGATATTTCATGAAAAACTGCTCAAACTGGGACTGTTGAAGCTTAAACATGATGGATTTATCACTTTCAAGCAGTTTCCACTTGATTCATTCACGGGAACTCTCAGTTTTTCGACTTTCATCGCTCTGTGCCGAAACCTGCTTTCTCTCGGGCTGGGAAGCGCGTTTTTGAAACTTTTGGATATTTCATGAAAAACTGCTCAAACTGGGACTGTTGAAGCTTAAACATGATGGAAATATCACTTTCAAGCAGTTTCCACTTGATTCATTCACGGGAACTCTCAGTTTTTCGACTTTCATCGCTCTGTGCCGAAACCTGCTTTCCTCTCGGGCTGGGAAGCGCGTTTTTGAAACTTTTGGATATTTCATGAAAAACTGCTCAAACTGGGACTGTTGAAGCTTAAACATGATGGATTTATCACTTTCAAGCAGTTTCCACTTGATTCATTCACGGGAACTCTCAGTTTTTCGACTTTCATCGCTCTGTGCCGAAACCTGCTTTCTCTCGGGCTGGGAAGCGCGTTTTTGAAACTTTTGGATATTTCATGAAAAACTGCTCAAACTGGGACTGTTGAAGCTTAAACATGATGGATTTATCACTTTCAAGCAGTTTCCACTTGATTCATTCACGGGAACTCTCAGTTTTTCGACTTTCATCGCTCTGTGCCGAAACCTGCTTTCTCTCGGGCTGGGAAGCGCGTTTTTGAAACTTTGGGATATTTCATGAAAAACTGCTCAAACTGGGACTGTTGAAGCTTAAACATGATGGAAATATCACTTTCAAGCAGTTTCCACTTGATTCATTCACGGGAACTCTCAGTTTTTCGACTTTCATCGCTCTGTGCCGAAACCTGCTTTCTCTCGGGCTGGGAAGCGCGTTTTTGAAACTTTTGGATATTTCATGAAAAACTGCTCAAACTGGGACTGTTGAAGCTTAAACATGATGGATTTATCACTTTCAAGCAGTTTCCACTTGATTCATTCACGGGAACTCTCAGTTTTTCGACTTTCATCGCTCTGTGCCGAAACCTGCTTTCTCTCGGGCTGGGAAGCGCGTTTTTGAAACTTTTGGATATTTCATGAAAAACTGCTCAAACTGGGACTGTTGAAGCTTAAACATGATGGATTTATCACTTTCAAGCAGTTTCCACTTGATTCATTCACGGGAACTCTCAGTTTTTCGACTTTCATCGCTCTGTGCCGAAACCTGCTTTCTCTTGGGCTGGGAAGCGCGTTTTTGAAACTTTTGGATATTTCATGAAAAACTGCTCAAACTGGGACTGTTGAAGCTTAAACATGATGGATTTATCACTTTCAAGCAGTTTCCACTTGATTCATTCACGGGAACTCTCAGTTTTTCGACTTTCATCGCTCTGTGCCGAAACCTGCTTTCTCTCGGGCTGGGAAGCGCGTTTTTGAAACTTTGGGATATTTCATGAAAAACTGCTCAAACTGGGACTGTTGAAGCTTAAACATGATGGATTTATCACTTTCAAGCAGTTTACACTTGATTCATTCACGGGAACTCTCAGTTTTTCGACTTCCATCGCTCTGTGCCGAAACCTGCTTTCTCTCGGGCTGGGAAGCGCGTTTTTGAAACTTTTGGATATTTCATGAAAAACTGCTCAAACTGGGACTGTTGAAGCTTAAACATGATGGATTTATCACTTTCAAGCAGTTTCCACTTGATTCATTCACGGGAACTCTCAGTTTTTCGACTTTCATCGCTCTGTGCCGAAACCTGCTTTCTCTCGGGCTGGGAAGCGCGTTTTTGAAACTTTTGGATATTTCATGAAAAACTGCTCAAACTGGGACTGTTGAAGCTTAAACATGATGGATTTATCACTTTCAAGCAGTTTCCACTTGATTCATTCACGGGAACTCTCAGTTTTTCGACTTTCATCGCTCTGTGCCGAAACCTGCTTTCTCTCGGGCTGGGAAGCGCGTTTTTGAAACTTTTGGATATTTCATGAAAAACTGCTCAAACTGGGACTGTTGAAGCTTAAACATGATGGAAATATCACTTTCAAGCAGTTTCCACTTGATTCATTCACGGGAACTCTCAGTTTTTCGACTTTCATCGCTCTGTGCCGAAACCTGCTTTCTCTCGGGCTGGGAAGCGCGTTTTTGAAACTTTGGGATATTTCATGAAAAACTGCTCAAACTGGGACTGTTGAAGCTTAAACATGATGGATTTATCACTTTCAAGCAGTTTCCACTTGATTCATTCACGGGAACTCTCAGTTTTTCGACTTTCATCGCTCTGTGCCGAAACCTGCTTTCTCTCGGGCTGGGAAGCGCGTTTTTGAAACTTTTGGATATTTCATGAAAAACTGCTCAAACTGGGACTGTTGAAGCTTAAACATGATGGAAATATCACTTTCAAGCAGTTTCCACTTGATTCATTCACGGGAACTCTCAGTTTTTCGACTTTCAGCGCTCTGTGCCGAAACCTGCTTTCTCTCGGGCTGGGAAGCGCGTTTTTGAAACTTTTGGATATTTCATGAAAAACTGCTCAAACTGGGACTGTTGAAGCTTAAACATGATGGATTTATCACTTTCAAGCAGTTTCCACTTGATTCATTCACGGGAACTCTCAGTTTTTCGACTTTCATCGCTCTGTGCCGAAACCTGCTTTCTCTCGGGCTGGGAAGCGCGTTTTTAAAACTTTGGGATATTTCATGAAAAACTGCTCAAACTGGGACTGTTGAAGCTTAAACATGATGGAAATATCACTTTCAAGCAGTTTCCACTTGATTCATTCACGGGAACTCTCAGTTTTTCGACTTTCATCGCTCTGTGCCGAAACCTGCTTTCTCTCGGGCTGGGAAGCGCGTTTTTGAAACTTTTGGATATTTCATGAAAAACTGCTCAAACTGGGACTGTTGAAGCTTAAACATGATGGATTTATCACTTTCAAGCAGTTTCCACTTGATTCATTCACGGGAACTCTCAGTTTTTCGACTTTCATCGCTCTGTGCCGAAACCTGCTTTCTCTCGGGCTGGGAAGCGCGTTTTTGAAACTTTTGGATATTTCATGAAAAACTGCTCAAACTGGGACTGTTGAAGCTTAAATATGATGGATTTATCACTTTCAAGCAGTTTCCACTTGATTCATTCACGGGAACTCTCAGTTTTTCGACTTTCATCGCTCTGTGCCGAAACCTGCTTTCTCTCGGGCTGGGAAGCGCGTTTTTGAAACTTTTGGATATTTCATGAAAAACTGCTCAAACTGGGACTGTTGAAGCTTAAACATGATGGATTTATCACTTTCAAGCAGTTTCCACTTGATTCATTCACGGGAACTCTCAGTTTTTCGACTTTCATCGCTCTGTGCCGAAACCTGCTTTCTCTCGGGCTGGGAAGCGCGTTTTTGAAACTTTGGGATATTTCATGAAAAACTGCTCAAACTGGGACTGTTGAAGCTTAAACATGATGGAAATATCACTTTCAAGCAGTTTTCCACTTGATTCATTCACGGGAACTCTCAGTTTTTCGACTTTCATCGCTCTGTGCCGAAACCTGCTTTCTCTCGGGCTGGGAAGCGCGTTTTTGAAACTTTTGGATATTTCATGAAAAACTGCTCAAACTGGGACTGTTGAAGCTTAAACATGATGGATTTATCACTTTCAAGCAGTTTCCACTTGATTCATTCACGGGAACTCTCAGTTTTTCGACTTTCATCGCTCTGTGCCGAAACCTGCTTTCTCTCGGGCTGGGAAGCGCGTTTTTGAAACTTTTGGATATTTCATGAAAAACTGCTCAAACTGGGACTGTTGAAGCTTAAACATGATGGATTTATCACTTTCAAGCAGTTTCCACTTGATTCATTCACGGGAACTCTCAGTTTTTCGACTTTCATCGCTCTGTGCCGAAACCTGCTTTCTCTTGGGCTGGGAAGCGCGTTTTTGAAACTTTTGGATATTTCATGAAAAACTGCTCAAACTGGGACTGTTGAAGCTTAAACATGATGGATTTATCACTTTCAAGCAGTTTCCACTTGATTCATTCACGGGAACTCTCAGTTTTTCGACTTTCATCGCTCTGTGCCGAAACCTGCTTTCTCTCGGGCTGGGAAGCGCGTTTTTGAAACTTTGGGATATTTCATGAAAAACTGCTCAAACTGGGACTGTTGAAGCTTAAACATGATGGATTTATCACTTTCAAGCAGTTTCCACTTGATTCATTCACGGGAACTCTCAGTTTTTCGACTTTAATCGCTCTGTGCCGAAACCTGCTTTCTCTCGGGCTGGGAAGCGCGTTTTTGAAACTTTTGGATATTTCATGAAAAACTGCTCAAACTGGGACTGTTGAAGCTTAAACATGATGGAAATATCACTTTCAAGCAGTTTCCACTTGATTCATTCACGGGAACTCTCAGTTTTTCGACTTTCATCGCTCTGTGCCGAAACCTGCTTTCCTCTCGGGCTGGGAAGCGCGTTTTTGAAACTTTGGGATATTTCATGAAAAACTGCTCAAACTGGGACTGTTGAAGCTTAAACATGATGGATTTATCACTTTCAAGCAGTTTCCACTTGATTCATTCACGGGAACTCTCAGTTTTTCGACTTTCATCGCTCTGTGCCGAAACCTGCTTTCTCTCGGGCTGGGAAGCGCGTTTTTGAAACTTTTGGATATTTCATGAAAAACTGCTCAAACTGGGACTGTTGAAGCTTAAACATGATGGAAATATCACTTTCAAGCAGTTTCCACTTGATTCATTCACGGGAACTCTCAGTTTTTCGACTTTCAGCGCTCTGTGCCGAAACCTGCTTTCTCTCGGGCTGGGAAGCGCGTTTTTGAAACTTTTGGATATTTCATGAAAAACTGCTCAAACTGGGACTGTTGAAGCTTAAACATGATGGATTTATCACTTTCAAGCAGTTTCCACTTGATTCATTCACGGGAACTCTCAGTTTTTCGACTTTCATCGCTCTGTGCCGAAACCTGCTTTCTCTCGGGCTGGGAAGCGCGTTTTTGAAACTTTTGGATATTTCATGAAAAACTGCTCAAACTGGGACTGTTGAAGCTTAAACATGATGGAAATATCACTTTCAAGCAGTTTCCACTTGATTCATTCACGGGAACTCTCAGTTTTTCGACTTTCATCGCTCTGTGCCGAAACCTGCTTTCTCTCGGGCTGGGAAGCGCGTTTTTGAAACTTTTGGATATTTCATGAAAAACTGCTCAAACTGGGACTGTTGAAGCTTAAACATGATGGATTTATCACTTTCAAGCAGTTTCCACTTGATTCATTCACGGGAACTCTCAGTTTTTCGACTTTCATCGCTCTGTGCCGAAACCTGCTTTCTCTCGGGCTGGGAAGCGCGTTTTTGAAACTTTTGGATATTTCATGAAAAACTGCTCAAACTGGGACTGTTGAAGCTTAAACATGATGGATTTATCACTTTCAAGCAGTTTCCACTTGATTCATTCACGGGAACTCTCAGTTTTTCGACTTTCATCACTCTGTGCCGAAACCTGCTTTCTCTCGGGCTGGGAAGCGCGTTTTTGAAACTTTTGGATAT